>NW_027360222.1:378-63489 GCF_012295235.1 Primulina huaijiensis
GTAATTATCATATTAAAATTGAAAATTTTGTATTAATCTTCCGTGTATTTTATTTACTTTTAACCTATCACTTTTATATTTTTACACGTGATAAAAGACATCAATAACAAATAAGCTAAATATAAAGGATGCGAATTCAAAAAAAAAAAAACCCTATTAAAATTATACCCAATATCATATATTTTGTCAAACCATAATATTTATTTATATATTTTAATTTCTCATCAACCCAATTACTAATATTTAATTGTCCCATTACTCAAACCAAACAATATATAAAGTTTTTTTTAAATAAACAATAAATAATACAAAATTTAACAAAAGCAGAATATATATATATATATAATTATTTTTTAATTAAAATTTTAAATTAATGATTATTATTATCAATAATATTATTTATTCTTATTAATAATCACAATTTAATTGATTATGTGTATAAAAAATTAGTGATACTATTTTAAAAAATTAAAGTTTTATGTATTGTAAAAAAGCATAATTTAAAGATGATTTTTTTTAAAAAAAAACAAGACAAAACCTGGGCATTTAATTTTCCAAGAAGCCGGTGTTTGAAACTCCAGTCCCTTGGAAAATTAAGTTTGAGATACTTAGAGTAACTAACTTTGGTGTCATGGTCTGTTTTAATAATTATATATATTAATAAAATGTTAAAAATTTAATGCAAATTATATGTAGTTTATTGGATAAAGTCATTTTTTCTTGTGATTTAGGTTATATCTTCAATTCTTTTTAAAGTCATTTTTTTATTCTTTTATTTTTCAATTTATTTTTTAATTTATATATCAAAATCAGTGTAGTCCCTCACTATTTCTTATAATTATATTTTGATCTTCATTTAAATATAAATCCAATGAAATATAAAAAATATTATACATTATTCTTTTATTTTTCAATTTATTTTTTACTTTATATATCAAAATCATTGCAGTCCCTCACTATTTCTTATAATTATATTTTGATCTTCATTTAAATATAAATCCAATGAAATATAAAAAATATTTTTCAATTTATTTTTTAATTTATATATCAAAATCAGTGTAGTCCCTCACTATTTCTTATAATTATATTTTGATCTTCATTTAAATATAAATCCAATGAAATATAAAAAATATTATACATTATTCTTTTATTTTTCAATTTATTTTTTACTTTATATATCAAAATCATTGCAGTCCCTCACTATTTCTTATAATTATATTTTGATCTTCATTTAAATATAAATCCAATGAAATATAAAAAATATTTTTCAATTTATTTTTTAATTTATATATCAAAATCAGTGTAGTCCCTCACTATTTCTTATAATTATATTTTGATCTTCATTTAAATATAAATCCAATGAAATATAAAAAATATTTTTCAATTTATTTTTTAATTTATATATCAAAATCAGTGTAGTCCCTCACTATTTCTTATAATTATATTTTGATCTTCATTTAAATATAAATCCAATGAAATATAAAAAATATTTTTCAATTTATTTTTTAATTTATATATCAAAATCAGTGTAGTCCCTCACTATTTCTTATAATTATATTTTGATCTTCATTTAAATATAAATCCAATGAAATATAAAAAATATTATACAAGCACACAACGCGTGCGTCGGTGTATTAGTTTTCAAGAAGCCGGTGTTTGAAACTGCGGTCCCTTGGGAAATTTAATATTTATATTATATTATTTACTTAGAAATACCATGTTTTTTCTCGATACTTTTCTCTCTGCGGAAACCGCAGGGGAAGAAGATCATTTACGTACATTGGTGTATATATTTTCTAAGATCTGCTATTGATTTCAGTCGATTGATTATTAATTCTCTGCTGAAAGCTGTGAATTTTGGCTTGAATCGGCATTATTAAGGTCAGTATTCTAGTTCCTGACCGATTTTATACTCCAAGTTAAAGTCGTTGTTCGCTTATTTTCTTGGCGATCTCTCTGTTTCTTTGGTATACAAGAATTGTATTTGTATGTGAATTTCGATGAAATATGTTGGGCCGTCACTTTAGAATCCCCCACTTCACCTAACTATTGTTATATATAGGAGTCCCATTGCATTACAAGGTTACAGGCTGAATTTTAGATTTTTTTGTTAATTGGATCTCAAGAGTTGGTTTGGACTTACTGATTTTAGTTTATCATTGTTTTTCCAGATTTTACGAGCGTATAATAAATAGAAGAGTGAAATTCAGTTGGCCCACATTGCGATTTTTGCAAAATCATCAGGCTTAGGGTTGCCAGGGTTATTTGGTTGGAAACTTTGTTTTTTGCTTTGAGTTTCCGAAGGGGGAAGGGAATTTGTTGAGACGTATGCATAATGGCTGATGCAGCTGCTCTTATAGAGACCTCGGGATTCAGATTTTGTGATCTGGAGCTCATTGGAAGAGGTTCTTTCGGGGATGTGTACAAAGGGTAAGATTTTGAATTTACCTTTTTCATTCTGTTCCTTTCAAGTTTAATTGCAATGGATTGACACATTCAGCAGGTGTTATTATGACATAATGCATTTATGAGGTTCTTGGCCTCATTCGAATGCAAAATTCCGTTAAACACTTGTAAAGTTATGAAGCTCGTGAATGTTTTAAGTTCGTATGAGCTTGGAACATTTAACAACTTTTAACTTTTGCGAGGACCGGAAGAGAGTGTAGATCGGATCATTTAACCATAATCGTCAAAAGCGCAAGGTACATTAAAGCACTCAAGTGTCCCGGGGCTTTAATCGCAAAGCACAAGCTCTATGGAAGTAAAATGCAATAAATAAAGTATTCTAAAAAATAAAAATAAATTCAAAATTTTTAAAAAATATGAAACATAAGCTATAAAATATCGAAATCATCATCAACTTTATCTTTCAAATATCAAATATTAAAATGTCAGGCCAAAGGACCAAGGTGTTGCAATTGGCAGAGGCGATGGGGGAAAAAAAAGGTAAACATAGGAGAAATCACACTTTAAAAGACATTTCACCTATCAATTTATTTTTGTTTTTTTAAAAAAATATGTTTTCCTCCGTAACACTCTTTAATGCAAATCACAAGCAATGCACTTTTGACAATTTTGCATTTAACAGCTTTTGACTTTATTGACGACTGGAGGGGAGTGAAACTCTTGCTCACTCTACTTGCTTGTCAACATGTGGTTCACACAAAACGAAAACGACTCTGATGCTACAGATGATGTGATCAACAGTTATGGTGTCTAATTGCTTCAACAAGCATAGATTAGAAGTTAGAACTGAACTTTTTGGGAGTTCCGATAATTTCTTTTGGCTTTCTCATTATAAGTCAAAACAAGATAACTAAGTCAAAGAGCGAATGATAGATCTTCCGCTAATGTGCCAATGGCAAAGTGTCATTTTTCAAAACTCGATATTTATGTTTCCATACTGCCAACTCTTAGGTTTCAAAAATTTTTGGAGTGCAAAATGCATGTGTAATATATCAGGTTATCTGAAAGAAGTTTTTGATGTATTAATTTTCTCTGTTTTTTGGGATAATATTGTGATCCTTTCAAGTGTTCTGGTGGTGACTATTATTCGAATTTCAGTAATTAGGTTGTCGAATTGATTATTATAGTTTGCCATCATGTTAGAAACTGAACGTTTAACAAAAGGGTAACATGCTATTATTGCCCATGTACTTGGCATGGTAGTTTTTTGAAAATTTTCTTCACGATGATTTCTTTGACAAAAAATTGGTTGAGATTTGGTCTGTAGATGATTAAATAGAACTAATACTAATGGCGGATTATTTGATGTTGACCATTTGAAAATCCTCTATTTGGAAACTTATGAGTCGTATTCAAAATGGTGGGATATTTGGCCAAGTATGAGAAACTAAGAAGCCCATGCGTGATCCATTACTTTTTGTAGAGGTCCAATTACAAGATGCAAGTCTACGAGATTTAAAGTCTCTCTTAATGGAATAATTTAATAGTTGGAGGGCCAATCAGGCAACATAGAATTGATCTTAATTACAAGCTCGATTCATATGGAATTTCCAAGCATAATCTTTATACATTTTGAATTGTTTGAAATTGACTGGAAATTGACCTTCATTGACCTCTAATTCAGCCAATTGGTGAGTAAAACAGACTTTGGATTTCCTTTAATTATTTTGTTCATGGATCATTCGGAGATCACATCAAACTTATCTTATATAGTGATAGTTTTGGCCACAGAATTAGGTAACACACGTTAAGATGTCAGGACACAAGCAGGTTATAGGGTATGGGCATTTGTCTCATTTCCTCCTACTGAATTATACTGATGCAAAGGGACACATAACACATCATGTGGGGAGGGGGAAAGCATCAGCTATGAATTGTGATGAAATGTCGATTTTAATTATTGAAATTTCTTGCTCCAAGTTTATCGTAATTTTTCTTTTTATAAATTTTTAGCCACATTTAGTGTAACCTCTAATTAGAAATCTTGCAACTGTATGGTCTACCAATAAAATAAGATAAAAAACCCTTCGTTCTATAAAAGTTTGGTACAAGGCAAATTGGAGCGAGCCTTTTCATTTTTGCTATCTGAAGTGAAATTTTCTGTTCATGTTGAAAAAGAGGGAAGTTATCAAAATGGCACAAGAATCAATGGAAAGAACCTAGTCTGTGATGTCCGTTCTCTGAATTTTCTTTAAATGTGCTGTGGGTTGCAGTGATTTGGGCATTCTTTTGATTTTGTAGCAAATTGAGATGACGCTGAATTAATGGAATTTCAAAATTTTGCCTTTGCTTCTATCTGTGGTAGTAACTTGTTCTTGTTCTTGAGTTGGGGATTGTATATTGACTGATTTAGTTTGTAGTTGATAAGAGTAAAAGTTAAGCGGGATACGTAAAATAGCATCTTGTTTGGAATCAAACAAAGTGAAGGATTGCAGCAATTATGAAGGCTAATTGATTTTTCATATAGTGATGGTATTGATTATTTTCTCAATTCAATTCCGTGGTTTCAAAGTGTAAGTGATTTGTTGCTTTTATTCCTTTTCAGGTTTGATAAGGAACTGAACAAAGAGGTTGCCCTAAAGGTCATTGATTTAGAAGAATCGTGAGTACAAATTGGACTTACATTTGCTAGTATAAGATGTTTGATGCTCCTGTTTTTTTTAGTTTTATATTTTTGAGAGAATTAAAGTTCCTTATTTGAGATTTTATATTTTTTAGATATCATTAGCAGGAGATGATCTGAATGTCACTTGTTGCATCCACCTGTTTGTTTAGCTTTCTGTCTCTGCCATCAAGAAAGAAAATCTGTCAGCACTTTCATGTGCTGTGTGGGGATAAAAATACTGGGGTGGAGTGAATTTTGTATTATAGGTATTTACTAGTTCTCAAAAGGATCAGGCAATTTTTTTTTAATAAATGTGAATCTGCGAAGCATGAATTAGTGGTAGGAGTGTACTGGATGCCCTGAACACAGATGCAAATGACAATAATGTTATTGTGTGAGTTGCATGTGTTACTAGCTGTTGGGGTTATTACGCATAATGCTACATTGGACATTGTATGATCTCTAAGATTTTGCTAGTTGAGATGATGCTAAGTGTCGGGCTATAAAGGTATTTGTTGAGCAGTTAGATGATGGTAGTATAAAATCCCGGATGCTCTATAAAGTGTATTTCAGGTACTACAATCAACATTTATCATGTGTTGAGAAACTTTTCCGAAAAGCTTCATCACTGGTTTTGTGTAACTGCTGTCAACTTTATGTACAACAGTAACTTATTTCTCGAGTCTGTATGCTGTGCGGGCGTTATCAGGGTTCTGGTTTTAATGTTGTTCTTTGAACTCTTGCCTAAGACAAGGTTTAAGTTTCATATACCATGGAGCAGCAAAATATGCCAATTCACCGACCCTTTAAGAATTCAACATGTTGATGATTGAATATTTTTATTAAGTAATTGTCTTATTAATTCTTCTTTTAAGTCTTTCATTCTTGTTCTCCATCATGATTTTTTCCTGGAGTATCATCTATTTTCTTCTTCTCGTCCAGGGAAGACGAAATAGAGGACATCCAAAAGGTACCTTCGACATCTCTATAAGGGCTTTGTTGATTGAAATTTTAACACTAATGAGTTGCCTTTTATTTCATTTTCTTTGTTGACAGGAAATTGCTGTTCTTTCAGAATGTCGCTCTCCTTATATTACTGAGTATTATGGGTCTTTCCTGAATCACACTAAGCTGTGGATTATAATGGAATACATGGCTGGTGGTTCTGTTGCTGATCTGGTGAGTCGCTAACATGTTCTTTTATATTCTCCATTATTTTGTCTTCTGAAAGGTTTTCACTCCAGTTTAGATATGCCATACTGATTTAATGTTGGTAGGATGGAATGTTAGATGCCAAGTTGACTTATTGTAGTTAATCTGGGACCTTTTTCCTAAGTATCTATTTTACATCGATGGATGGTCATATTTTTTCCATGCCCTCTTCTGAGAGAGGCATCCAACGGTATTGAACCTAAAAGCATGCAGTGGTCAATTGGGTACTTACTTACTTATATACAAGGCCTGCCACTTTATTTGCTTATACCATGCTTTTACTTTGTGTAGACCCTCTTAAGGCATGTGTATTTTTATTTCCCTTAAATTTATAACCATGAAAATAGAATGTAAATTGCCTCAAAAGGCACATGATGTGTTCTAAACTGTAGCTTGAGTCATGAAAAAGGAATCACACACTATTCGCTGTTCGCAGGATACTGATACTATTTTATTCCTCTGCAGATTCAGCCTAACCAGCCACTGGATGAAGTTTCGATTTCATGGATTTTACGTGATTTGCTTCATGCAATTGAATATCTCCACAGTGAGGGGAAAATTCATCGAGATATTAAAGGTAGATTGGTGGGACCAATCACTTTGTTCGGACACGTTGGATTATTACCCTTTTTGAACATGTTAATTTTAAAAAGTCATTACTTGGACTGGATTTTTGCAGGATTTCAGTGAATGGGTCATAAATTGACCAAGTTAAAATGTATATATCACCTTGTTGGATTACGTATGATTCATTTCACCCCTATCTCTCGGTGATTTAACAATTTTTTTGTAATGGTCAGCCCGTCTTTTCTTGCTCCAGTCACATGACCATTTTCCACCTCGGCTCTAACTTAAGATTCTTGGGACCAATTACCCATTACTTCTGGAGGAAATCCTTCTTGTTCCAGTTTGCCGCTCCTAATCATATGTCAGATGTATTATACACCTGCACCCTTTTATTGTTTCCTAACCTATAAATTACCACATTAATGATGCCTACAGTATACCCTCTATTGCTTTCAATCTGTCTTCAATTTTTGTATGAGTGTCTTTCCTTCTCATAATTGTATTTGAATCTTATCAAGTCCTTTCCCATCATATATGAATTTTTCTAATGATAAGTTTTATAAAACATTTTGACAGCGGCAAACATTTTATTGACAGAGAATGGTGATGTCAAGGTATCATCCATGGTTCCGAAAAATTTGAAATGCTTCTATTGTATATTGGTCTGCTAACTTATCGGTTAATGTAAATGCACTAAGTTGATTGGCCTTTTTATATGAATAGGTTGCAGATTTTGGTGTTTCTGCTCAACTGACAAGGACAATCTCGCGAAGAAAGGTGTCAGTTTCTTAATTTTAGTTTCTTCTTCTTCTTGAAATATGGTCATTGTGATGATCTAACCTTTTATTTTGTTACATATGAACTTTTTTTGCCCTATATATGTTCCCAAGTTGCTCTCCTTGGCTCTATGAATATATGATCCCTTTAAGAGTGAGCCTTATTGTCTTGATATCGAATAGTTCTAATCTGACAAAAGATGTCAAATTCAACTTTTCATCGTTCAATTATACACTTTCTTGATAGAAATTAAAATAGAAAAATTAAGAGTAAAAAGATTACATGCCTTCGATTTCCCATAAAAGGTTCACGAAACAACTTATGCCAACCTAAGATCCTAAACTATGAAATTGTTAATTTGTTACTTGATTGACCTATTCAATAAGTATGACACCAAAATTATTCAATGTTACTGTTTTTCAATATTGAAGTTGAGAAAAGGATAAAACGTCTCTACTTTAGAGATAAGATGATACTCGAAGCATGATTTTTTCATCTCTATGTTTGTTTTCTATTTCACATTTCATTGTGATACAATTAGAATCCAAATCATACTACATCAAGCAAGATTACATTTCACTAAAATATTATGTTTCTATTATTAATTTGGTTTAAATAAATTGGAATTTTTGAATGTTTCTTTTCCTATTTTAGGCGGGATAGTAGATTCTTATAATATGATCCGGATCACAATTTTAACAGCAATCTTGCTCACTGCAATTCTTAGTGCAATCTAGATTGTTCTCGATTTTAAGATTGTGCCTAAAATTTTCACGGTGAGCATGATGACTATGTTGACGTGAACTCCGCCGCATTAATGTACCACACGATTTGTATGCTTTGACTGGTACCGCTATTGACAGCATCGAGTGACCACTCACCACATTACCACATCTCTATCTACATGCCATTATATTTTTTTCATTCCCTCATAACCACGAACATGTAGTCCTTATTCCTACATTCTTTTTTTACTCAAGGACCGGTTGATCCTCTATCTGATGTAACTAATAATGTTGCAGACTTTTGTAGGAACACCATTTTGGATGGCTCCAGAGGTCATTCAGAACTCGGAAGGATACAACGAGAAGGTATACTCATGTCAACCATAATTTTTCCCTAACCCTGTTTATGTGAGTTTTATAACTTCAGTTATATTTTTTTGGACACAATTCGTGCTATACTTCTTTCCTTCTTATTGTAATGTGGGAAACTTTGGCTTCAAGCAGGCCGATATTTGGTCTTTAGGGATAACGACAATCGAGATGGCAAAAGGAGAACCTCCACTTGCGGATCTCCATCCTATGAGAGTGCTTTTTATCATTCCTAGAGAAAACCCTCCACAGCTAGACGAACACTTTTCTCGTCCACTTAAAGAATTTGTTGCCCTATGTCTGAAGAAGAATCCAGCAGAGGTAGCTGCTTTTGCCCCAGTCTCTTTCCCTCCCAGATATCTATATATGTGTTTGTGACTGTGGTGGGAGAACTTGCAATTTTAGGAGATTACTGTTGTGAAATCATGGTAATCGACTTATGCCTTCAAAAAAAATCATTCTGTCTCCTTGAACAATTTAAGATTTTTCAGAATGTCTAAGGTTGCATTTGGATGAATAGATTTGAATTTCATGGATTTCAATTAACGATGAAACAATAGATGAAATCGTAAATTTATATATTATTTATTTACACATTAGTTACACAAAGTAGAAAGAATTTCAAATACATTCATTATCTGATATTTCGATTAACTTAAAATTCATCATAATTAACATGAAATACTATATGAACAAACATGAGTGAATTTGAATTTTACAGTTTTTCTTATCTTAAACTACAAAATACATTTGAAATCTATAGATTTAAAATCCATCAATCCAAATACAACCTTAAAGGAACTTACTCTGTTTACTTTATAATTTTTGGGAATGTCCTATTCATTTAAATAGCCATGGTTCTCATGGGTGTTCCAAGTTTTCCTATCCTGGGTGGTTTTTTCGCTTCAAGAAGAAATCGAATCTGGTAATTGTAAAAATTGACCTGGGATTATCATGGCATCCATGAAATGCTGCATCTATTCATTGTGTGCTTACAACATGTGGAGGAAAGTTCTCTAACACATGATCATTGCTCACTACAACAAATTGGTTTTGTCAGGAATAGATTTACTGCTGCCTGTTAATGAATGAATTTCTTTTATCTATCTGAATATCTCACTTAGTGTAATCCTACCACTTGTCTGTTAGATTCTTTCTTGAACTAGATATTTTGTCCTGGAAGTTGACAGTTATTTTTTCATCTCTATCTAATATTCAATAACAAACTGATCATCTAGGAATTTGTGCCTTCTTCACTAGTCTTGATCGTCAATGGATCTATATAGCAGTCTTTGATCGCTTGTCACTTGTGGATGCTTGGTGGTTTCTTTGCCTAAAGGGTATTATGAGGGGAGAAAAACAATACAGAAACAGATGCTAATCTCCTATTTTCTTTTTTGTGCTTGTTTCTCGTATCAGATTGGATTTGATGTTTTAACATGAACTCTCACTCTCTCTTTAGCTGTATGGTTTATTAAGCCTATAGTTTGAGACCCTTCTTTACCTGTTTATTTGTTCTTGGTATCCTTGATCAATCTAACACTCTGCATGCTGCTGACTAAATTTGGTCGTCGGTTTGGTTGTGGTGATGACTTTCTTGTCCATCTTTGAAACTATCTGGTTGAGAACTGTTTCATTTGCCTTTGATGCTGTTTTGTGTCTATAGCTCTGTTGTGCTCATTCTTTTTTTCTCTCTTTCAGAGGACAAGTGCCAAGGAACTACTGAAACACCGATTTATCAGAAATGCTAGGAGGAGCCCGAAGCTTTTGGATAGAATCAGGTATATTGATCTCTTTTGTCTGGACGCAGTTATTCTTTAATAAAATGTAAGGCGTCTAAACAAAGTGTGGGCTTGCTGTTCTTGCACTACACAAAATACTGAATCACATTTGTCAATGAATTAAATCATAAATGATGGATTTAAATTTGGTGGAACGTGCAACTACAATTGGTGCTATTTGATAACACCAGAAAACTATAGACATGGGCCAAGATCCTTTCATCAACTTCCAAATTTCGCAATGTTTTTTCAGTGATATATGAACTCGAAATTCTTTACTATGTAGAGACCGTCCTAGGTTTCAAATAGACGGAGAGACTCCTAAAAATGGTCCAACTATGTCAGAGGAGGCTTCTGGAACTGTGAAGATGGTTAGAGATTCCGGATTTGAAGACACAGTGCGTGCCAGGTCAGTTGAAATTGTTAATATCATTTATGTACCTCTTTGTTGTGCTGATTGTTGTTAAATTACAGTAGTCAGGCATGGGGTGTAAGAAATACTGGATGGGATTTTAGTATTGGTGGATCAATGAGCACTGGAACTATTCGGAGTGCAGTAAAACCACCTCAAGTGAGAGAGAGGAAAACTGAGGCCCCATTAACTCAATCTTCTAGAAAAATCTCAGACAGTAGCAATAAGCGGGCTACTCCTTCTGGAAGTATTATTCATTCATCAGTGGAGGTCTCCGTGGAGAAAGATACTAACCATCTCGGGAAACAAGAAAACTATCTTGAAGAAGTATGACATTTCTATCCCTTTCTGTAGATCATATGCTTTTTTAGGTTCTTTATTGCTTATTGTTAAACTTGGTCTAAAGCTGAAGAGCTGGATACTTGAATTTACTAGGCTTGATCTAAATGTTCATGGCATTTAAACAAACTAAATCATAAAATTTAGGTATGCTCTATAATAAGTATTGTATCCCATCTGAGCAACATCTGATAACAAACTCTCGCACTCAGCAGAACGTCACTCTGATACTCATGGGTGGGGTTGACCAATGCTTTTTATATTAAGATTTAGGACGAGCATTAAGATTAATCAATCAAGTTTTCTAATGCACCTTTTCACCTGCGACGTGTCATTAGGACAAAGATTATGCATTGATGGCATGTTGACGTTGGTTGTTTGAACCTTAGTCTCCTCGTTTCAAGATTTCACCAAATAGTTATGATCAATGCCATCCAAGACTCTATTATATTTACCAACAGGATCCCGTTATTCTCCAATTTATTATTTTATCCTTGCAGGATGATGTAAGCGGCACAGGAACTGTCGTTGTACGATCTCCTAGGGGAAAACAGATGTCCTCTATGTTCAGCAACCAAAGTTCCTTGGTTTGATTACGGATTAGTTGAGCTTACAAAAGTACTTATTTTCTGTTGCTTCACTCATCTAAATCGAGGCTTCTGTATTTTTTTTTAAAATTTCCAGTCTAGCAGCACTTATGCCTCCACTGAAGACACTTCCATCAGTGGCACTGTCGTTTATCGTGGTCAACATGATGAGTTAGATTCTCCTCGAACTCCAAAATCTAGACTGGGGCTTCAAGAGAGAACTTTTAGTGCGGCTCTTGAAGATAGTGAGATAAACCTTGCCGAGGTTCACAGACTTTGATTAATTTTGAACCATCTTATTGTCATTAACCATGTTGGAGTAAAGGTTTGATGTAGATTCTCACCTACAAAGGGGTATATTCCTGGCAGACTAATGGAGATCCATAGTCACATACTATATAGGAAAATCATAAACGTCTCTTTGTAATTTTAGTCCTCGATGTCTTCAAAATTCAATTTTAGTTAAATATCAATGTTTTTTTTTCGATTTTAGTCCTTTTTTCCAACGTGTTACCAATGCAACTCTGGCATGAAGCTAATGTGCTCCCATGAAAGAACTAAAATTGTCAAAAATTGAAAGACATTAGATTGACTGAACTTTGACAACGTAGATTACCAAATTTGGAAAGAAACAAACATATAGAACGAAAACTGCAATTTTCTCCATCCTATAAATTGTATCATTTATAAGTGATATAGTAGTATAGAAGTAAAAAATGGCTTTCATTATGTTGATTGAATCAGTGTTTCTATCGTAGCCTTAAACTGGTATTTTATTCAGGCCAAGGCTGCAATGCAAGTAGGAAGAAAAGGCAACCTTAGAGATAGATCTGCATTGAGCAAGGCCAACAGAGATGTGCAAGAGAGCAGAAGAATGTCAAAACCAACAACAAGCTCTGATTCATCAGGGTAAGTATTTTTCTCGATCATATGCAGCTTCTTGAATATGAGGGTCGCTTGGAAAATTTCCTCTCGGATAAGTTCATTTTTCCTGCATAATTTTCTAAGTTCTATTTACTGTAACGAAATCTAAAATTTCCTGTCCAGACATTCACGCGATTATTTTGATGCACAAAAAGCATTTACAAGATCACACCATTCAAGCGACGACGAAGACAATTCCAGGAGTTCTGCAGCAACTTTGTCTGCCCCATTATCAGTCCTTTTAATACCTGCACTTAAAGATGTAAGCAACGAGATTATTAGTAGTTGTTGTTTCTCGACTTCCCTTCCTGAAGTGATTTTTGTCTCACTGTTATCTTACCTCATCACATGCAAGTTTCGCGTTACTGTACTATGTTCAGTTGAAATTATATCTATGAAAGGATTTGGTCATATAATGTTTATATAGAAGCTGATGATGGAAAAAGGCATTTCAAGATAGTGCTAAGCTCCTGACGGCTGAGAGGTTTCAAGCAGTTCTGGTTGACATGAACTTGGGATGGTCAAATATTAGAATATCCTGGCATGCATCTCATGAACATGGTGATGATTTGGGAAACGAGACTTTCTCAAATAATACAGTGAATAGCTACACCCCTGTTGCCGAGGGCTTTGCATTTTTTATTTTAGCTTGGTTTGGAAACTTAATTCAGAAAATTTTCATAAGCAGCTCTTCATGCAGCTGCTGGCACAATTAAAAGCCTGATAGATGATAAGACTTCTGGGAGAGGCTTTATTTACCCTTGCAACAAGATTGGATTAACAGGCTCGAAAGATTTCAATCTATGAATAACATGCACGATTAAATTAGTATTTGCATGGTAAAACCGATTTGAAATTTTTTTAAGCATTACTTAGGGTGCTGCAGAGGACATACTGTAGGATAGGGCAATGGATGATGCAGTGATAGAATTCAAGCAAAAGCTGCTCAAAAGGGTTAAGTATTGATTCATACTTTAATAAATTCTTTTCCAACATGATAAGGTATTGCGAAGTTAGAATTGTTATATATGCTGGAAACAAGTCACTTTTCCAGCACATTCCATTTTGTATGTGTGTGTATCTGCATCCTGTGCTGATCTGATGAATTTACCCTCCTATTCTCCTAATTTAGAAATTGTATTTTGAGTGAATATTGTATTAAGACTCTGTCACTCCATATCTTCTGATTTTGTTGGCCCTGTAAACTGCAAATCACTTACTTTCAACTTTAGTTAAGATGTAGTGACATATTGTTGAATTATAAACCATGGTTTCCCCTTTTAGTCCAGAAGTCAAGATCCCTTTTTCCTGATTCTTAAATTCATGGCCGTTGCTTTATTTTTAACTTTCTTATCTAAGAGAAATTTTGATTCTTGGCCTGTCAGTCCTCAAAACTCATGTTTCTTGTGTACTTCTGTCCATGTATCCAAGAGAAGTGTTGATTCATCGCTGTCAGTCCTCAAAGTCACATTTCTTGTTTCCTTGAATCCAACAATTTTCTTACCATTTTATAGGAAACACTTCTCTCTGCGAAACAATTGATTATGTTCCTCCATATAATTCTCTTTGTTGCATTTATGTACAATGTAGGTAATCACTGATGATCCAGGAGGATCAATCTTCCTGAAAGTATCAAATTCTTTAATGGACATGGAACATGTCAAGCCTGGGTCTTCCGAACTACTTGTCACCAAGCTACTTCAGCGATTGTCTAGGTTTATTTATATTTTAACTTCTAAATTGTCATTTTTGAACATATTATACTTGTGATATAGCATTCATCATATTATTCATTCTGAATTATAATTAATTTTCTAGTTCAAAAGAGAGTTCTCTGAAAGACCTGCAAGAGCTGTCAGCTCGGATATTTGGGGAGGGCAATGCCGAAACACCGTCTACCAGTACAGAAGGAGATAGCAAGAAAAAGAAACAGAGTAAGGAGCTTCCCTCAAATGCCAACATGAGCCCACTTGCAAGGTTTTTGCTCTCGAGGTTTGTCATTTCTTACCTTGTATTTACATGTTACAAGCGAAATTCACGTGTATTGCAGATTCAGCTATAAATAAAAAAAATTATAATTTATTACATGATAACTCGATGAGATACAGAATAATTTTTTTTGTTACCTTGTTGATCTTTAAAGGTATAATGATTGATAATTGACATAATAATCTTTTTTTTCCTTTTTTTTAAAGCAATGATGAAATTAGAATTAAATGTATTTCCCTTTGTTACCATCGATAAGTAATCTTATATTCTCGCCTAACCACTAATAATTAATTTTAAACCTTTTTCTTTGTTTTATTCTTGGTGGCTGCTATAAAAAAATCGGTAATGTATATGATGTTCAAAATTTTAGAAAAAGATAATCTAAGGGGATGTGACAAATAGAAAACAAATTTACTTTTAATGAAAATTGAGTGTTTAAAATAGACATGTTATTTATGAACATTAATTTTGTTGCATTGGAAAAATAACAAAATGTATTTAACATTTTCTTCCAAAAATTGTGTATCACGTGAACCGACATGTTAGCACCTGAAGTGTTTAAAATAAAACACCGGCAATGACGTGAATTTTGTTTAATGTGTTTATTCTTGACTATGTATTAATTATTTATATTGTTCATGAATGTCAAGATTTTTAATGTTTTTGTTAAATACATTTTAAGCAAGTTGTCATAATGTTATGAATATAAAACATATTGAGTCACTCTTAAAAAGGTATATTGGCTTGCTTAATATGGTTTGTTAGTTTTAAATGTAATGGAAATAGTTTGTTTTTTCCTTGATATGATTTCGAAAGGCGAAATACTATCCGACTGCTTATTTGTTACTCAATGAAAAAACTTATTAGGATTCCTGAATTGAAGTTACACGTGATGTAAGTATTGGAACCGAAGTGATAAGATAGTGTTAGTTGCGAAGCGGTAAGAGAGGAATGATTGCCCAATTGCTCGAGCATAGAAAAGATGAATGGTACATAGAAAATATATAGCAACGAAAATTACGCCTGCAAACCACTGATCACAGTGATTGGAAATCACATGTATATTCATTAGTGTCGATACACAAAATTATCACTCAGTTAATGTATGACACTCGGCCTGATTGGATTTTCAATCGACTTGGGTATTGAACCTCTGAAGAAGTTTCAACTCTTGGTTCTGAAATGAAGGTTTGTACGTTATTAGTTTGTCCACGTCGCTGCGTTTATAAAACTAGTTATTAGAAAACTAGCCGTCTGTGTTGGATAGAACATTTGATTTGCTTTCCGCCAACATAGCTGGGCAATTCTGTTCTGCTTCTGGAAAGTACACCTTTGTTCAATAAGAATGCCCCATTTGTTTAAAAGAAACAAATATTTCCTATTTCGGAAAACTTTATCTCGTTCACTTTCACACTTCTATGATAAAAAAGAAAAGAAAGAATGCATATATACATGTATATTTCACAACAGAATGCTATAGCCCATTTTATCCCTGAAATTCCATTATTTTGTATCTCTTTTTTGTTAACAACTATCTCCCATATTCTAACCTTTACATATTAACCACTCTACATGCAGATGGCAAGGCCATGCTTCCCGAGATCTAAATACTTGAAAGACGAGGTCAGGATCATATTTTTTGGTGGATTCCTGTCTTGTTTTTTAGAGTTACATGTACATATTATTCAAGGAAAGCTGTAAGTTCGCCTTGGTCATTTTTGTTGGCTATTTTGTTTTTGCGATTTTCATGTTCTTTTCTGCCTCTGGTACAAGACATCATCGATCATGATTAGTTTAAAATTGGCTATTTATTGTGAGAGTGGAAGAAGCGTTTTGTATGCATCAAGATGTTTGTGATAGGAATTTGAATGTTACCAATCAAAGAACATTTCTTTAGCTTGTTTTTTTATTTTATTTACTTTTAAAAGAAACTTTCTTCAGTTTTGATTATTGACGCACCAATTTATCGATCAGCTTTGCACCCTATGATCTGTATGATTATAACCATTTCTCCTGACTGCATTTTTCCTGTAAATTTGATCGGCGAGAGAGCTTCACAAGATTTTTATTTCTTTTCTAAATTTTTTGTACGATTTCCAACCTCTCAAACCTTGCTCCGGCCGACCGCCTCTAATCCATCTGGTCAGCTAAATCGCTGCTCCATAAGCAACGACGGGGACGTAATTTTACTGCCATTAGTTATTCTACTTTTTCGTTGAATGGTAGCATCATTACTGGCGACGATTCACTCACTTATCCTTACCTCTCAGGTCCGAATTTCTTGTCCAATTCACGCCACTGTAAGCCTGTTTGCGTCTGACTGTTAGTTTCTTCGTTGTAGTTTGGTAGTCTGCGTCACTTAGGATACATGGAGGTTATTTTTAATCGCTATCTAGGACGCACTATCGGAATCTCGTATGTTTTTCGATCGTCTACCATTGATTTGGAAGATGACCACGACTCCGATAAAGAGGTAGCAAATACTCCTGATTGAGGACTCCACTTATTCTGTACAGATGGATATAACAAATGAGAGCTTGTTTTGTTGCAGCACAAAGCAAAATCTCATTGTTCTATTATACTGTCACTGTGGAGGAGGAGTTTAAACATGCCGAGAGTTAACTGACGTTGGACATCCCTATTTCAATCTGCACATATGGATCACTATTATATGTAATGTAAACCAGGATGTGAAAGTGGTTCAAAGAAAAGCAACAATGGAAGATTGGGCTTCATAAGTGGTTCAAAGAAAAGCACTAGTTAGATTTTATGTTCTCGTTTCTTAGCTGTGAACACGAGCACTCTGCTTGGTGTTCTGCATCCATTTTTCTAGTGTCATAAAAATTGAATTAGGTAATTATGCAAACGATATTGTATAACAGACGACGGTATTTAGCTGGCTTCAAGAGAAGCTCTCACGATCTCAATATTCCTGATAGGCCAACATCTAATGCAGATTGCTCTAAAAAAGGTAATTTTGATGGTACAATTACATAAACATGTTACATACTTCTTGCATCCAAAATAGCAGAACAAAAATCTATGTATCTTTGGTCTGATTCGTAGTGGATTGAGCAGCAGCATTCAATTCTGAGTCTACTCCATCTGTAATACTCACCCTGGTCCCAAAGAAAGAAGAGTAAAACTCTGTCAAACCAGAAGATTTCAGGTGTTAATTCAGTTGAGAGAGCAAATGTCGTAGTAGACCTGGCCACGGGCCGGTCCGGGTTGGGAAAATCTCGATCCTTAATCGTAATTGTCATACGGGCCGGGCGCGGTCCGATCCCGTGAATCGTTGGGTCTGGTCCAGTTCAACCCAATTTTTAACGAGTTGTGTAATTTTTATGATTAATAGGTTTTTTTTAAAAAAAATTTTAATTTTGTCAGATGAAAGATTCGAACCTCAATCGTTATCAACATTAAATTATTATATGTCCAATTTCGAACAGTTATATTAAATAAAACTTATAAAAAATCATATTTTATATTTTGATTCTCGAGTCAATTTTATCGATTTTTTTATTTTCGCAAAAATACTATTACTGTGTGGATTTTTTAAATTTTCTTCCACATGCCATTCTTCTATTTTATTTTTAAAAAAAATAAAAAAAATATTACCAATCCGACCGGCCGGATTGGCCCGCATATAGACGGACAGTTACCGTCACGGTTTCGGATCAAACTCGTTGATACGGTTGACCGGCACGTTGACCACAGGCTGGGTCCGGTTCAGTTCCGGGTCAAACCCGAACCTATGTGGTAGTGTGGAACAAATTATAAGGATAGAAAGCAACCTTTCAAGAACAAATTTTCCTTCTTTATGTTTCTGGGTCTCATGATCTAGCTTCCTGGAAAGGTTTAGAAGAAATCTGAATTAATCCAATGCGTGGTGAAAACTGTAAGAGGTGTAAATAAAAGGAAATAGTGTGAGAGACTACGTATTTCCACCCAAGAATATGTCCGCAACAGCAACATGAGATATCTGCCACTGTATTCATTCCGGAAATCATCATCCTCTTCTCACGAGCTCCGACATTGATGTTCACTCTGGGAGCAAAATTTGCAGCTTGGGTTACTTGTTGCAAACTGCCTTGACATGTAACAATCCTACTTGGGATCACAAGTAGTTGTCTAACTCAAGTTAAATTACGGATCTATCTTCAAATCAACTCTATCCGACGAATCAAATCGATCATTCATAATACAACCTCAAGTTACACACCAGACACACGTATCATCTTCAGTTCAAAGAAGTTCCCAGGTTTCCAGATTTTTTAACTAAATGGTTCCTGATTGTAAATCAGAGTTTTCATCCCCTGGCCACAGAAACTTACACAATATTGAAAAGGTATGCCCGTCCCCGGCTGGTATGAAACGCCTGCAACAATACTAGATACTGTCAAAATGAAAGTGTACGATGATGTCCGGATAGATTGGGTGAGCAATCTACAAAGCAGAAAAGAGTACTTTCTCTATAAAGATTTTGACATGATAGGATTAGTATGACCTGGCCTGATGGGATGAGCTCGGGTGGTCTGGCCTTATGGATGACCCCAGGTGGTCCAACCTGATCTCTCGAGTGATCTGTCCTGGTCTCCCAGATGGTATGACATGGTCTGCCTAAGTGATCTGACCAGGCCAGACCACCCTGGAGACTAGGACAGAACACCCGGGTAGAGCAGGACAGATCACTCGAGAGACCAGGCTAGACCACCCGGGGTCATCCAACATGTTAAGAGCACTCGAGCTCATTCCATCAAGTCAGGTCATACTCATCTCATCATGTCAAAATATTTACAAAGAAAGTACTCTTCTCTGCTTGGTAGATTGTCTACCCAAACTCATCCAATCTACCCGCACATCACCAGTGTAGACGAGAATTTCTCCAAGAAATACATAAAAATGAACCTGGTTGACAATATCAGTAGCCAAAGCCAAATGGGTCTTGCAAGATTTGCATTTGTAAGCTTCTCCTTCCAACTCGATTATCTCCGGCCTCCTGTTCATGTCACCCGATATTGGACTTCTTCTAGCTACTTTACTTGAAGAATGACTCCACCATGATTAGTAGTATGCACTACTTTATTCTTGATTTGATGCCATAATGTTTTCACAGGAAACAGACAAACCTCTCTTTACTCCGACGACAAAATAAAAGCTTCGATCAATACAATGTCTCTGCGTGTGTGCCCCCACGATGAATGAGTTGAGGAGATATGGACAAAAGTAAAATAAAAAAAACCATCGAAACTAACGACAATATTTCTCTGGTGATTATTTCTAACTTTTTTTTAAGTGGTCAAGAAACATGAAATAATCAGGGGACTTGACTATATTGGCACAATTAATTCAGATCCACAGTTAGAGGAAAATACCATACCCAAGAGAATCAACGATGAGAAGGAAAATACCATAATCAATGAAGATAATTATTGAAATACACACCATTCAAGAAACAGCAGGATTAGTGGAGATGATATGCCTTAGCTAAAGCCTTTCTTTATTTACCTCACAAAGACTCTCTCTGTAGCAATATAAATGTTAGATGTAATTGGTTGTATTAGCAAGTGGTGCTCACGTTAAATAAAAAAGGAAGCTATAAAGCTTTTAACACCTTTACCAAATTTCTTTATGGTATCAGAGCTACTGTGAGCAACAAACCACCACAATGTCATCCATCTCTCAAAATGTAAGCAACTTCATCACTTTCAAACTAAACCAAGACAACTACCCTCTGTGGCGTGAGCAAGCTCTAGCTCTTGCTGAAAGTCAAGACTTAATTGGGCATCTCACCGGCGAAACAGACGAGCCAGCAAATGACCCAACAGATTCATCAACAACAATCGCAGAATGGAGGAAATCGGATCGGCTTCTTCGTGGATGGATTATTGGAACTCTATCTGAAGAAGCTCTTGGTCTTGCTATTGGACAAGACACAGCCAGATCTGTATGGGATGCCCTAAAGGAAGCATATGCACAAGACTCTCAAGAAAGAGAATTCACCCTTCGCCAACAATTGACGTATCTATGCAAAGATGATAACACCACCATTGGAGAACATATTCGCAAATTCAAGAGCATTTGCGACAACTTAGCAGCAATAGGAAATCCAGTCACCGACAAAGTCAAGGTATTTTCTCTTCTCACAAGCTTAGGACCAAAATATGAGTCCTTCACCACAACCATGCTAAAACCACCACGTCCATCATATACCGAGAAGGTGTCACTGCTGCAAGGATATGAACAACGTCAAAACTGGTTCACTATCAACACATCAACTCATCAAGTAGCCTTCTACGGACAAAAGCAACTTGGTTCCGTCAACCGCAAATCTCAAAACAATTTCAACTCCAATGGCTGTGGCTTTCAATCACATAACCAGAATCCCAACCATGGAACCAAAAATTTCAGCCAACAACACAACAAACAAGACTCCAAAATTCAAAGGCCTCCTCCTCCTGGACAGCGCCGAATGACACCGACGGAAAGAGAAATGTACCGAGATGCAATCTGCCAAATTTGTGGGATCACAGGACACGTTGCAAAAATCTGTTGGCATCTCTCCAATTACACGCAAACTCAAGATGAAGTCCCAAAAGCATTGGCTGCTCTCACCCTCGACAACACCGTCTTTGATACTGAGTGGACGTCTGATACAGGTGCATCTCATCATATGACAGGTAACGCTGGTATGTTAAAAATTAAACGACCATATTTTGGTAATGACTCAGTGTTGATAGGAGATGGTACGATGCTGGGAATTAAATCTATCGGCAATACTCAAATTAAAAATAATTCTCAAGTTCTACCTTTAAATAATGTTCTACATGTACCAAATCTAAACAGGAACTTATTATCCATAAGTCAACTTACAGATGATTATCCTGTGAATTGTGAATTTTCTAATGTGGATTTTTGTGTTATGGAACGGGAGACAGGTCACAAAGTGATGACGAGACAAAGAAATGGTGATCTATATGTTATTTCCAGCCCACATGAATTACACTACTCTCATAGATTTAAATCCAGCACTGCTGAAGTGTGGCATCAACGACTAGGACATCCTCAAACATCCACTCTTAAGTTGCTACAACAAAAAGGGTTGATTGATGTGCAAGGATCACATAAACTACAACATCTTTGTGATAGCTGTCAATTAGCCAAGATTAGCAAATTACCTTTTTCTGTTTCAAAAAATTCCAGTTCATCTATTTTAATAAAATTCACTGTGATTTATGGGGGCCATCACCAGTTTTATCTCTTGGAAAATTTCGTTACTATGCTTGTATTGTTGATGATTTCTCTCGTTACACATGGCTTATTCCTCTTAAAACAAAATCTGAGTTTGTTGATGTATATTTTGCCTTTGAAAAATATGTAGCAAGACAATTTGAAAAAAAAATACAAATTTTTCATTCGGATGGTGGTGGTGAATTTGTTAACTCAAGACTTAGCCCACATTTTCAAGCGGAGGGAATTGTTCATCAAATATCCTGCCTACACACTCCGGAACAGTCAGGTATGGTCGAAAGGCGCCATAGGATAATCCGTGAACTAGGTATGTCAATGTTGTTTCATTGTGGCGCTCCTTTATATTTGTGGGTAGAAGCATTTACAACTGCTGTATTTCTTATAAATCGTCTACCTTCTACTTCTCTAAACTTAGATACACCTTACTTTAAATTGCATAATGTGCATTCAAATTATTCTTTCTTAAGGGTGTTTGGTTCTCGGTGTTTTCCATACACTTGGGACACACGTAGACACAAATTTGATCCAAAAATGGTTCCATGTATCTTTGTAGGCTATAGTGATCGACATAAAGGGTACAAATGCTTTCATCCATCTACACAAAAATTCCTTGTTTCACGACATGTAGTTTTTGATGAAGCAAATCTGCCTTTTAACGACCATAAAATTAATGGAAAAATTGTTCCAAAAGATCAATGGATGAGTGTTTTTGATTCATGGATTAGTTTTCCTATTTTTCATAATGATTCACCTCCCCAACATGCAGAATTCTGTGATCCATCTCTTCCATCACCCGAACTGGACAAGACGACTCAATCACTTGACGCTCCAACCACATCACCACCTGCGGCTACAAGCTCAGTATCAACCTCTGGCCACGGAAACCCAGATCTTACATCTAACTCTTCCACAGATCATGAGAGCTTGGGTGATAAATCAAATCCCTTTCATTCACACGAAATGTTGGAGTCTACAGAATTACAAGATGACAGCTCCATGACGTCTGATCCATCTCAACCACAACATCACTCAATGATAACACGATCTCACCTTGGTATCTACAAACCAAATCCTAAATATGCTCTTATGGTAACCAGTCGAGAAATACCTCGAATACCACTTTCAATAAAATCTGCACTCAGTGATGATGGCTGGAAAGCAGCAATGACAGAGGAAATGAATGCTCTTCATCTCAACAATACATGGCAGCTTGTTCCTCGTGATCCCAGCATGCATATAATTGGATCCAAGTGGGTTTTTAAGACAAAACTAAAACCTGATGGAACCATTGATCGGCTCAAAGCACGCCTTGTCGCCAAGGGCTATCACCAAGTTGATGGCATAGACTACACCGATACATTCTCCCCTGTCATCAAACCTGGTACCATTCGGGTTGTACTCAGTTTCGCACTAGTTCAAAAGTGGGATATTCGGCAGTTAGATGTCAAGAATGCGTTCCTCCATGGCATGCTTACTGAAGTGATCTACATGGAACAACCTCCAGGGATGGTCGATCCTAAATCTCCTAACCATGTGTGTAGACTTCAACGAGCCATTTACGGTTTGAAACAAGCACCTCGTGCTTGGTTTGATCGCTTTAGCTCCTTCCTTTTGCAGCATGGGTTCTTTTGTAGTCTAGCTGATCCATCACTCTTTATTTCTCACTCTTCTCATGGAACTTTAATTCTCCTTTTGTATGTTGATGATATGCTTCTTACAGGATCAAACTCCAAACTACTAAATTCATTTATCCAGCTCTTGCATACAGAGTTCGCTATGAAGGACCTTGGTACAATACATCACTTTCTTGGCATAGAGATCACAAATCATTCTGAAGGGTTACACATGTCTCAATCTCATTATGCTCTTACCATTCTTGAGAAGACTCAAATGGTGGATTGTAAGCCCATGAACACGCCACTTGAAGCAAAAACAAAAGGCCTTGAAAATAATACTACTCTTGATGATCCAAGCAGCTACCGTGGAATTGTTGGTGCTTTACAGTACCTCACTCTTACTCGGCCCGATCTTGCGTACAGTGTTAACTTCGTCTCTCAATTTATGCATGCTCCAACTCACTCACACCTTAAAATGGTTCGTCGAATCCTGCGCTACGTCAAAGGGACTATCAATCTTGGACTTTATTTTACCTCTCACACCACACTTGATCTGTGCGCCTTCTCTGATTCGGATTGGGCAGGCTGCCCAATAACTCGTCGATCAACAACCGACTACTGCACATTTCTTGGTCACAATCCCATCTCCTGGTGTGCAAAGAAACAACCCACTATCTCGCGCTCCAGCCCGAGGCTGAGTATCGAGCCATGGCACACACTGCTAGAGAAATCACATGGTTAACTTTTATTCTTAAAGACATTGGCGCCCAGCCCTCTCAAACCCCGGTCTTATTCTGCGACAATCTCAGTGCGTTACATATGACTATAAGCCCCGTCTTTCATGCTCGAAGCAAACACATCGAGCTCGATTATCATTTCGTGCGCGAAAGAGTAGCTCTCGGTCTTCTAGTTACAAGGCATATATCCAGCTCACATCAGGTAGCAGATGTCTTCACAAAGCCCATGTCAAAAGCTTCACTGTCTCTTCTTCGTCTCAAACTCCGCCTCCAGCCCCGGCAAAGTTTGCGGCAGGGTATTGGCACAATTAATTCAGATCCACAGTTAGAGGAAAATACCATAACCAAGAGAATCAACGATGAGAAGGAAAATACCATAATCAATGAAGATAATTATTGAAATACACACCATTCAAGAAACAACAGGATTAGTGGAGATGATATGCCTTAGCTAAAGCCTTTCTTTATTTACCTCAGAAAGACTCTCTGTAGCAATATAAATGTTAGGGCAAAAACTTGTGTGAGACGGTCTCACGGGTCGTATTTGTGAGACGGACCTCTTATTTGGGCCATCCATGAAAAAGTATTACTTATTATGCTAAGAGTATTACTTTTTATTGTGAATATGAGTAGGGTTGACCCGTCTCACAGATTAAGATCCGTGAGACGGTCTCACATGAGACCCATTCAAATGTTAGATGTAATTGGTTGTATTAGCAAGTGGTGCTTACGTTAAATAAAAAAGGAAGCTATAAAGCTTTTAACACCTTTACCAAATTTCTTTAGACTACGTATCTACAATCAAAATTGAATTATTATTTGTAGGTTGTAGTTGGATCTAAAGATTTTAGTTTGTGAAAATGATTTGAGAGAGAGATTTCAAATGACTTCAAATACATCAATTCAAAGAAAGCAAAATAAATTTGGATTGGTAAGTGTATGTGCTAGGTTAATAATGGAATATGTTACTTGGGTCGAGTGGATAATCCTAGGCGTGAGTACTACTACAACATCGGATAATCAATGTTATCCGAATTTGTTTTAAAAGTTGGCTATTTTCAAAGAAAGGTGTCGAGTGGATTTCTAGGCCTCGGACTCGGATGAAGCCTTCTATATAAATTGTCAATCATTTCGGGGTACTTTGAACATTTGATTTTGTCAAACAAATGAAGAAGTCGAAATTAAAAAGAACTGCCCCCACCACTCCCAAAAACTGTGGTGTACTTGGAAAAAGAAAATTATAGGCAATTAGCTTTTTTTATTCGAAAATTGTATTAGAAAATACAATATATATTTAATTTCATGTTCTAGAAGACAATATTTTTTTATATACATGTCGTGTTACGTAGTTGCATTGTATTAAAAATGTTTGTGTCATATATTTAGTTTTATGGGGTTGAATATTTTGAAATCTTGTGGTATATTATATTTTCTTGAGACTTTTACAAATTCTGAATCTCGGGATATACATACATACATACATACATATATATATATATATATGAAAATCTGCAAAGATTTGATATCATTGTCACAATGAAATTCCAAAAAACTTGCACTAATATGGAAGTTGGCGTGCCGCAGTTAAATCCGTGCATTGGATGGTCTCCCCATTTACTCCCCCAATCCTTCCGTACTCCTACCTAAATTTTAAACACATCTAATCTGTCACTTTATATTTACCCATTTTATCAATCTCTTCACATGCGGAGTTGAAGCGTCCATCGTCTCACGGATATATTTCATGATCACGTTATCTTTAAAAAAGAGTAAACCCGTATCAACGAACACCATTGGATATTTGAATCGATGATAATCATCGTTTTTACGGTAAGGATATTAAATCGACGTGCAGTAGAATGTCGTTAAACGCAGCTCTTCAAACCGGCTATGTAGGATTAAACAAAAACTCGAATTAATGAACCACATATATATGCATTATTTCAAATGTAAAAGAGGCTGAAATAGAGCTGAACCAATTTCAATTAAATCTGTTTCCAAAGGGGAAAAAGAATATGAAAAACAGTACCTACTTTTCCCTTCGCCTTAAAGTTATTGGTTCCCATTATCACAATTTTCCGACATGCCAAGTAGTAAGGACCAGATCGGATGGTGATGTTATGAAATAGTACCATGTACTATCCTCAACATAATTATTACACCCATAAATATTCGTTAGATATGAAACGAGGAAATTACATTTATTTTTTTTAATATAATTTTCATTTTCGAAATTCTTATTTCAATAAATTGCATTTTTTTTATTTCTAAACCTATTAATTTTTTATTTTTGGTCTTGTCATCAATTTTTATTTTTAGTTTGTAACATGTATTTTTTGAAATCAAATCAAATAAAAGCATCATTCTAAATAATTTTGCTTACAAAAATGAATCAAATTCTAGGATTTTTTTTAACTAAGAGGATCGGGTGTGTTGGCTTAGAACTCATGACTTCTCCCAAACTTGAGTGAAAATAATCACAGGAAAATCCAAATCCAAATCCAAAAACTTTTAAATATACCAAATGGGTAAAAATAAATAAACTTTGAATTTGAAATTTTAAAATTCATATTGTATTTTTTTTAAAAAAAAAGACATGAATAATAATGATCAAGGTATTCTTAAATAAACAATATTTTATATCTCATGTGTGATAAAATATATATATATATATAAAAGAAATTTCAAAATATTAAACAACAGCAAGAAAACAGACAGCAAAGAAAATGCATAGCATTAGCATCCATTATGTCCAGTACAATAATACGATAGAATCCTAGAGAAGTTGGATCTCGCAACATAAATGAAAGACGAGTTCACATGATCTTGCATGCATAGAATACTAGTACTGAAATTTAGATAAAGCTTAAGACTTTGGATTATTAATTAAAAATTCCACATGCAATCAAGCTCGGTGGGGCCTATCTTCTGATTCTGCGGCGGAGGAAATTGGCCCAGAGTGCCATATACAGACATCGGATCAACGCCGCCACCGCCGACCACGGACGGTGCAGAAAGACCGGAGAAGAATTTAGGCAGCTGAAGGTTTTCTTGAAGTGTCCTCAGGCTCGGAAATGCAGAAGCTCCGAGGCCGTGCTTCGGGAAATGGGGAGCAGAAGATGAAGATGACAGATCATGCATGAGTGAGTTCAGTGGAGGCGGCGGCGGAAACTCGAAGAGGGAATTGTGGTTGAAACTTGGAAGTGCAGTGGTGGAGAAACAGGGCACGTGCTCCTTGGATTTACCGTCGGCACCATTGTAGGAGGAGCTGTCGTGGTCAGTAGAGGTGGCCGAGAGTTCGAGCAGCGGCGGCAACGAAACTGAAGACGGGGAGCTTACTTCCAGGTTGACTTGGATGGCGGCCCTCTTCTTTCCGCCGCCTCCGGCGCCACTCTTTTGAAAAACCCTTGAAATCACCCATTCATCCTACAACACACAAGTGAAAAAATCCCTCCTAGGATAAATGTCAAGTACAATCAAATTACACATCGAATGTCACTTCCTACATTGATCCGTTCAATCAAAAATCCACTTAGATATGGATCCAAACGTTAAAGCAACTTCCTAATTAATCAATTTTCACCCAATCCCATCAGCGTCAAGACAGCCATTCGAATTACAACAAAGCAAGAAAGAAAAGGACGAACATGAATATGTCATCGTTCTATCGCATTCATCATGTGAAATGTAAAATGGCAGTCAAGTACTTTGATAGACAAATTAGGCTACCAGTTCTGCTTCAATAACCCATGCCAACAATGCGACAACTAAGGAAAAAACTAATTTTAAGAAATCCAAACAAAAAGCATCTGTAATGTGTAAATTACTACATTACGCAATCCAAAATCATCAATGATTGGCAAGTAAAAAAGCGAATTGATTTGAATACGAAGAGCAAATAAGCGGACCTTGGAGTTCCTGGATAAATAATGATATGCAAGTTTTCCTTCGAGACGGTATTCATGCATGACCCAGTTGCTCTTCTCTCCTTTCGGAGCCCTGCCCAAGTAGAAAACTAGGGTTTTCTTCATTCCCACCAGCGAGCAAGACTTCGAGCTGTAGATTTCCCGGTCTTTGCCAGTGGCTTTCCAATAGCCGGCTTCGGTAGCCCGGTTAGTCCTTAACCCGGTTGGGTACTTCCGGTCACGAAGGCTGAAAAAGTACCATTCTTTTTCTCCGAGTTTTGCTCTCCCTACACGATGAAAGTCAAAAAAACCCTTGTAGAAGCCATGCAAAATTCGGTGCACTTGTACCTCATAATAGGTAACTAGTGAAGAGAAACTAAATAGAGAGAAGAAACTCGTAAGGACTTATAAGAACCTACCTGGGAGATGCCAGGGCTCGCACTTGTTGAGATCAACTTCAGCGATGGCTCTGCTGGTGAAATTGCAGTCGAGCACTTTCTTCAATAGGTAGTACGTGATCAGTTCTTCATCAAGAGGGTGGAACCTGAACCCCGGAGGTAAATGTGATTCATGACTTTCTTGGAAGGCGCGGTAATCCTCCATTTCAGGCAATCCAAGAAACCAAAAACAGGAATTCAAAGAGAGGAAATTTTCCTACTTAAAAGGGTTTACAAGAAAGCAAACCTAGATTCGGGAACAAGAAAAACGTTAAAGAAATCATCATCATACATATTATTCACACACATATTAAGCCGGGACTTGGGAAAGAAAAAATCCGAGGCATCAGGTACTGCGATGGGTGCTTATGTAGTTGGGGAAATTAAAGCAAACGGGAGGATTAAGCTTGGGGAAATGAGATGGAGTGTAACAAGGGGGGCGTAGTGTTCATGGGGATTTGATGAATCGAGTTGCAGGAATAAAGGCAAAATAATAAGGTATGATATGGCTGGAAAAAATCTGCACTTCTGGGCTGTCCTCTTCTGCAACTTCTGCAATCTCTGCTGCACACCCTTATCACATCCATACGGCTAAGGGACATAGGGGGTAGCTAGGAACTGCTGTATATATACGTGTATGTACGTATACATATATATATATACATACACACTATAAGACAGTTTACAGTATGCGTGCGTGTGCAGGTATTTCCGATGTCAGTGAAGAAAATGAAAGGGATGAAACAGAATGTAGTTTAAAGAGTAAGGGTTGGGGAAGAAAATGAGAGATTTTTTTTCATGAATTCACCATTGTCGATAAAGCTGATTCATATATCTCTTGTGTCAGCGCAGTACACTCATTAAATTTTAATAATAACAATACTACGGGACACAGACAATAATATATTAAATAAAAATAAAAATATATAAATAAAGCCATTTTCTTTTATTTTTATATATTTATTATTTTTATTATTTTTATTATTTATAATTTATTTTCCACCATTCACCTTCTTCCTCTGTGGATTCACTCGTCATCACATCACATGCTAGGCACTCTCTCCCTTGTTTTCCTCTTTCCTTTGTTTTTTCTCCCAATAGCTCATTTGTCCTTGCCTTGAATGTAAATTTTTTTATTAGTAATTAAAATAATTTATAATAAGCTTTTTTCGACTTAATCGGACATTAGATTAAAAATTGAATTTATAAAAAAAATATCAATAGAGAATCATAAAATCCATTAAATTTGTGGCTAACAAAATATGATAGTATTATGTGAAAAATATTGACATGGCCAGTATTGAATTATGTTTTTATGAGTATATTTATTTTTCGAAAAGCATAAATAATAATTGCTGATAGGTTTTTCATCATATCACAGCAAAGGAAACATAAATCATGGACCCGATCTCAGTCTGATTTTTTTTTACTTGGGTTTTAGTAGTGAGATATTTGATTGATGATGTGGATCACGGAATTTGTTAGTTATTCCACATCAGTTAGATAAAATCTATGAGACTTATATATATGGGTTTAGACAATCTTCCGTCCTTGAGCTAGCTTTTGGGGTTTAGTTATGTTAAGTCTCAATCTTAACATGGTATCAGAGCCCATGTTTCATCTTTTGTGTTGGACTGTACATAGTTGGGTCACATGTTCTGCCCATAGTTCGGTCATTGTAAACTTCTTGTTCCAGATATTCATTCCTGGACGTAATGGGGTGTGTTAGTGTTCCCACGTCGGTTAGATAAAATCTCTGAGAGTTGTATATATAGACTTGGATAATCTTTTCCGTTGAGCTAGCTTTTAAAATTGAGTTAAGTCCAAGTTCCAATCTTAACAAAACTCATAAATATTTTAAAGAAACAATGCCATTCAATGTATTATAAAAGTTTTGGTGTGATTGACACATAAGAATCCCGAATCGAATCTCTTTACAAAGAAGATCTTTTGTCTCATAATAGCCTGCTCCAATCTCCTTAACAAAACCTAAGATTTGTTTATTTTTTAACAGAAACAGCTTAAATCTAAATTGTGTTCCCATATGTTTATTTATTATTATTTTTTGAACAATTATATATATCAATGCAACACAATAAAATATATAAACAAATTGAGTACTAAAACTAACAACCAGTTTCTCAATTAAGAATTCTATATCGATTTGGCTCTTTCGTTGGCTTAGAAGTTTGTCAAGTGCTCATAGACAGCAGCGCGGATTCTATTGTTATAAAAAAAAAATTACACATATTTAAAAAGTTTATAATTATAATCTATATATTTAAGATAAATTATAAAATAACAAAGTATGATGAATTTCGCATGATCGATACTTACGTATTGTATATTATCCTATATATCAAAACTATGATATTATATATATGTGTGTGTGTGTGTCAGTGTAGTCATATCATTGTTGACTTTTAACTCCGTCACACCTAACATCCATCTCCTCCCCTACTCTATTCTACTATTTTATCTGCATTGCACAAAATATTACATCTATTTTGTTTGTGTTTTAGGAATAACAACGTAAAATTAACGGATGCCAACAAATAGAGTTTGAATTTTTTTATCTTGTATTAATGAAATTAACTCTATGTTGGAAATAACCCATTACAACGATATATTCAAACAGTCAAATCATGATTTGAACAATCTTATTAACAAGTAAAGTTAAACTTAATTAACGTATTTTAAAGACTAAAAAATATTCAATACAGTAAAATGACAATGAACACACGATAATCATATATATAAAAAAATATTTTAAAAAAATTTGATAATATTTGCAGCTGATGACTTCGAGTGGCATTACTATTTTCACTGAACAGAGCTAACATCTCACTGCGATTCAGTGGCAGTGTAAAATGTGCATTTTACATTAAAATAGTAAACAAAAAGCTGGGAAAATATGGCTGTTAACAATTGCTTTCCGCAATTAATATTTATTATTACAGTTACCTCTGATACTTATTTATTTATATTTACTCTCCTTGATTTCCATGATGAATTCAACTGAAAAGACATTAATATACTTTTAATTACATTTACTGCAGATAAAACCTTAGCAATATTATTTTACTTTTAAGTTAAAATATAGTTTGATCATATGTATTTTATATAATATATACAGAAAGAGTTGTTTGGAATATGCAGAGAGGAAGGGACATTGAATATGAGATTAATAATAATATTGCTGTATGGCATGCATGTATCTCATCACCAATCCCATCCAAAGAAGTCAGATTGATTGATGCTTTTACAATTTGACGCGTCATTCTCCCCCTCCCATTTTCAGATACCAAGACCCCAAACCCAGCCCCCCCTCCCCAGCTTTTACAGAAAAATCATTCATCCTTAATTATTTTAAATTTTATTATTGATAAATAAATATATACATACATAATATAATGTCTTAAATGGAAAATGAAAAGGCCCCCCCCCCTTTTCCAAATTTCTTTCGGGTTTGAAAACGAGACTGTCTTTAATACTTTTAACAAAATAGGCCAAAAATCTCCACCAAACTGGCTCCTATTTTTGGCTTCTTTGTGGTATTAAATTAAAAAAAAAAAAAAAAAAGACATAGAATCTCTTTGTACTGTTTTGAATTTGGCATTTTTTGTAACCTGCTTTAGCTAATTGTAGCCTCCACAGTCCCACGCAGTGAAATCTACATTAAACTTGTATGCAACAGCAATAGAGTTTTTCTAACGTGTAATTTCTATGATGCTATCATTGTTCATTAAGTTATAAGCAATGAAGAAATTGATTTGCGAGGTACTTGAAACATATCATTTACATCCAATTTGTCTGATATAAAAAATTTCAAAATAAATTTTTATCTCAAATTTAGGTTGTGTTTGAATCTACGGGTTTTGAATTATTTGAATGACTAAAATTTAACATATAATTTGATATTCAGTCGAATCAAATGTGTCCATCAATCTAATTGGCTGATTACGTTAGACGAAATTCATTGGCATGGAAATAAGTGTTGCAAAGGAAGATTTTATTGCACATGACGACAACCTGAACTCAGCCCGCCGCCCTCCACCATCGGCGCATCGTAGTACGAGCCACCGCTGACCCATCGCCCCAGGTGTAAAAAATACACCTCTAAAGTTTTCCTTTGGCGTGAACATTTGGTTAACCCACCTGGTGAGCAGTGTACACACTGCACGTAGTCTTCAGTAACTGATCGTGCGTGGTCCATGTGTACGTGCCTACAGTTGGATGGACCACAACTCCCTCAGCCGTTGGATTGGATTGGACTCACGGTATTGATGGGCTCTCAATTGGGCTTCTTTTATTACCAAATTGGGCTCAACATCCCACCCACCAACGTGATTAAAGGGAACCCAATCAGTAAATAAAATCGAATTTGAATATGACATAGCTTATGGAGACATGATTCAACAAAAAAAAAATAAAAAAAACGTCTTACGAGAATATTATATTTGAAGGGACAAAATACTTCAAAAAATATATATTTTTCACTAAACAAAAACTCATGTGAAATGTCCAAAATATTATTTTTCGCTATAAAAGTATCATATTTTCTTAGCACAAATTTTTTTGGGACGATCTCACGATTTAATTTTGTGATGCAAATATTCTATTTAGGTCATTCATGAAAAAATATTGCTTTTATGTAAAAAAATATTGCTTATTATTATAAATATGGGTATGGTTGACTGATCTCACAATAGACCTACTATTTTTTAAGTTATGTAATGAAAAAATAGTATGTAATATATGTTGTTTTGAGTTAAAATTATCATTAAAAATATTAATTTTAATTTTTATGTACAAAATATTATTTTTCACTGCGAAAATATCAATTTTGTTAGTTATATTATGAAGAAATATTATGTAAGACATATATTGATTTATGTGAAAAATATTATTTTTTTCATATCAAAAGTATACCGTGTAATATATGTTAATGTGGGTGAAAAATATTATTTTCAATGTCAAATAAATTATTATTCACTCAGACATAGATCGACTCCGAGTAACTCAACCTGGAGTTCCGCCGGAAAAAGCAAAGGCCGCGGTCGCTGCCAAATCTTCTACTGGTACATGGACAACTGTGTGGATCGATGGGCTTGAAACGATCTCTCCAACGCATAAATGGCTGGGAGTTCACGTTCTAGTCATCTTTGGTAAAATCAAGTCCGCCGCGAAGACATTCATAAACCGCTCTACCACCTGCCTAACAGAAATAGATATGTGACTATTGCACATGATACCTACCATTTTCATTATTAACCACCAAATTATTTTTAATAAATATTAAAGCAAAAGAATTAGTTTTTTAAAACTTGTACTTTTACATTTTAATATAATATTAATAATAACTCAAAAATGCTTAAGAGACAGTCTCACATGTTAATTTTGTGATACAAATCTCCGACGCAATCTAACTCATAAAAAAAATATTATTTTGTATGATAATTATGGATCTAATCAACATATCTCACGTATATAACTCCGCAAGAACAATTACTAACTTACTGTTTCATGTGTAGCCTTAGTCATACCGAAAAATAGCACCTAAATATGAATCTGATCAACCTATCTCATGTGTATAACTCCGTAAGAACAATTACTAACTTACTGTTTCATGTGTAGCCTTAGCCTTAGTCATACCGAAAAATAGCACCTAAATGTGGTTATGAATTAAACTGCTTAAAACGAACGACAATAAGTTGGCCCACCAATAAATAGTACCTAACTTTGGGTATGAATTAAACTGGTCAAAACAAATGACAATAAATTGGCCCACCAAACTTTTTGGTGAAATTATAGATTTTTACTAATTAATATTCCAAATTGAAATGTACAAGCAACGTGTGAAGCTCACCCCACACTTGGAAGCATGCAACGTCCCGTTGCTGTCCAAAGTTTCATGTTTTTACGTGGACGTAGTCCTATTCTTACTCCATCCCCATCGTTAATTTCGCGATATACATAACAACAAAAGTTTATTATTTTCAACTCGGACAAGTTTTTTTAAAATAAAATATTTAAGACAAAAACGTGTGTGATACGGTCTCACATGTTGTATTTTGTAATACAGATCTCTTATTTGGGTCATCCGTGAAAAAGTATTACTTTTTATGTTAAGAGTATTAGTTTTTATTGTGAATATCGGTAGAGTTGACATGTCTCACAGATAAATATTCGTGAGACCGTCTCACAAGAGATCTACTCAATATTTAATTGTACTTTTCCAATATAAAGTTGCTCATTACGAAATTGTAAATCACTGAGTTGCCAATCTCATCCAAATCTGAATCAAATTTACGGTAATTTGTGATTTTTAAATATTAGATCTTGTAGATAAGACTCTCACCAAACTCTACACACACACACATACACATGTATATATCACTATTTTACATATAAATATTATATTATCGAGTAGTTTTTTTTATATAAAAAATCCAGAAATTATGGTAAAATTGAAAAGTTTGGATGGTTCTTTATAAATTTTTTGATAAATTAATTAGAAGAGTTATTTTTATGTATAATAATATTTTGTATTTTTATAAATTATGGTTGTTTATAATAAATTTTCTGATTATAAGTATTGTACTTAATTATTTAAGCTTGGGTAATAATGATGGAGATAGTTATGTATTCTTGTGAATTTATTGTAATATGAGGGCATCTTATAATTTATAACGTAAAATTTTTTTATGAGATCGTTTCACGAAACAAATTTATGAGATGTTAAAAGTATTATTTTTTATTTTAAATATGAAGAAATCGATCTGTTTTATAATAAATGTATTTTTTATAATATTATATTAAGATTTTAAGTTTGAGATAATGTTTAAAGTGAAAGTTAAATGAGACGTTGTAAATTGTTTTAGGGGGAAAAAATAAAATAAAATAAAAAATTAAGAACCACTTGAAAGCGAGAAACAATATTAAGCGCGTGGATGAGTATCGGCCACAACGAGAGTCGTGAAAGACCATCTTTCTTTCCTAATAGGATTGGATTGTGTCATTCAAGGATCCGTTTGGTAGCAACCAAACATGGGTTTATTTAAACCCATGCAAGATCAGCAAACACCAAAAAATCAAATACTCTCGTGACCTTAGTGAATCACAAACCTCAAAACAAACAAAAAAAAGAAAGAAAGAAGAAAAACACCCAGAGAATCAGCTCTTCGACAAATATAAGCTTAAACCCGTTTCTTGTAATCAAGCGACATTGATGGATGCTCAAAATTGGGGGATGGGCCAAGAAACTGAAGCGCCGCATAATGTTACAATTAAAGGGATTCTGGGTTTATTGATGGGCAGCATAGATTCTAATGACAATGGTAAAGAAGTGATTTCTTTGGGCATTGGGGACCCAACTGCCTATTCTTGTTTTCACACAACTTCATCTGCACAAGAAGCTGTTGTGGAATCGCTGCGTTCTGCTAAATTCAATGGATACGCTCCCACTGTGGGCCTTCCTCAAACCAGAAGGTAAAGTTTCGTGTATTGTTATAATCGATATCGTAGATGAAGAAACTACTCTTGCATGCAATATTTGTGTTCGGAATTCGCATTGATTTGGGAGGTATCTGCTTCTTTTAGGCGTTTCTTGAGGAATTTCATTCAAGATGTATGTGTTTCAGTTTATTTTTTGGTGGAGTACACATGTTCGATTAGCTTATTAATTGTAGATTGGATTTCGTGATTGCTTGTACTTCTAATTTTGTTTTTATTCAAACAAGTTACAATCTTTCATTTTATAATTTGCATTTCTATTTACTGCTCAGAGAAGGTTCCGAGTGTGGCTAGCACCAGAACTTTGAATTACGGGAGATAATCAGAAAGTTTTGTGCATGATAAGTAAATAAAATAGAAGGGGGAGTTGGATTTTAAGTTAATTGCACCCACCAAAATTTATAATATTATTTTCAGTCGAACTGGTGAATATTGGGCTCCTATCATATTTTTGAAATATCGGGGTTTTATATTTATAAGTTCGTTATTTTTTGCTGTCAACTTGAAGATGTTATAAATTAAGATGAGTTCAATTTTAGATATATAAGGAATAACAAATTGAAATATTGTGTTTTTCACACTTGAGACTAAGAACTTCCACGAACTTCTTGAGTAAAAAATATATTTCGGTGCTCAAACGAAGGGGATGATTAACTGTTTTCGAGCTAGCGTCCGTTTGATTGGGTTTGTAGTATAGTTTTCTTATGGATTGATCTTTTTCTATAGCTCATATGGATTCTGTGGGTATATTTACCAACAATTCTGATCTATATTAAACTGATTCCCGAACAGAGCACTGGCAGAATATTTGTCCCGTGATCTTCCATACAAGTTATCGCTTGATGATGTTTATGTCACGGCAGGTTGTACACAAGCGATCGAAATAGCTCTGTCAATATTAACTCGTCCTGGTGCTAATATATTGCTTCCAAGACCATGTTTTCCAATTTATGAACTTTGTGCCGCATTTAGAAATCTTGAAATTCGTCATTTCGATCTTCTTGTTGAGAAGGACTGGGAAGTTGATCTCAATGCAGTTGAAGATTTGGCAGATCACAATACTGTTGCAATGGTAATAATAAATCCCGGGAATCCATGTGGAAATGTATATACTTATCAACAACTTAAGCAGGTACATTCATATTTTTTAACCAACTCATATTGCGAGTTCAATGCTTTACTTCATAAATTATATGGTCCCTTATTAATATCACATGAATTGAAAATAGATTGCTGAAGTTGCAAAGAGGCTTGGAATAGCCGTCGTTGCTGATGAAGTTTATGGGCATCTTGCTTTTGGGGCTAATCCTTTTGTGCCCATGGGAGTTTTTGGATCTATCGCACCAGTTCTTACTCTTGGATCACTTTCGAAGAGATGGTTAGTACCTGGTTGGCGCCTTGGTTGGTTGGTTACAAATGATCCAGATGGCATTTTAAAGAGCCCTAAGGTTTGTTTTCCCCCTCTATTGTTCATTCATGTTTATATTCTAAATGCAACACTTTCGTTGCAAACACCAAAATTCGAGTGTTGGTTCCTCGACCATAGCTTAAACATGCCATTTTTTGTTCATCTTTCCAGTTTGTTGAGCGGCTCAAGAAGTACTGCGACATTTGTGGAGGTCCTGCAACTTTCATACAGGTCAGAGATATTGATGATTTTTCGTTTTTCGATCAAGAACTTAGAATAGAGTGTGTGTGTGTGTGTTTATGCACACATGCATATTATGTCGAGATGTTCTATTAGTTTCCTTATATCTCATCACCACTTCTTTTTTGATTTATCAGGCAGCAGTGCCAACAATTATTAAGGAAACACAAGAGTTTTTCTTCAAGAAAACTTTAAATATGCTGAAGCAAACTTCGGATATTTGTTACGACAAGATTAAAGAGATCGATTGCTTTAGTTGTCCTAAAAAACCAGTAGGATCGATGACTTTTATGGTGAGTATTCAACATCTTGAGTATTTTATCAGTGAAATCGAATTTTCGACATGTAGTGGATTATTTTGATAATCATTTTATGTAATGTATGTCCGTTCTATAATGTAGGTGAAACTGAATATTTCACTACTAAAAGATATTAGCGATGATCTCGACTTCTCTTTTAAGCTTGCCAAAGAGGAATCTGTCATAATTCTTCCAGGTAAATTTATAACGGATAATTTGGCTTCCACATCCCAATTTTTTGGACATGCTGAACAACTCGAAGATTGTTCAGGAAGAACATATTTTTAAAAGCATCACACTTCAAAATTTGAGTATGCAACTCTTGAGAGAATCATGTTGTGTTTTTGCAGGGTTAGCTGTGGGTCTCAAAAATTGGCTACGAATCACATTCGCGGTCGAGCCATCTTCGCTGGAAGAAGCATTGGAGAGGGTGAAGTGTTTCTGTGAACGCCATTCCTCCCTACAAAATAGATACTGATGATGGAAACATCCTTCATATTACTGTTTTTAAGAAGTATTTTTACATATTGAGTATATACAAATATACAATGTGAGATGATCTTATGAGTCTACATTCATGATGTAAGTCGATCATATTCATATCTAAAATAAAAGATATGTCTCATGCAAATGATCTGTGAGACGATTTCATAAATTTTTTTGTGTTATATATTTTATAATACTAGAAATAATGTACGTGCGTTGCACGTGGGAAACATATGTTGAAGTAATTAGAATTTGAAATAAAATTAGTTAACTCAACAAAAAACAATGATAATAGTATTGTAAATTTTGACAATTCGTGTTAGTTAGCATATGTAACTAATTTGGAAAAAAACATATTTTTTTAATTTTAAAAAAAGATTTGGACTACTAAAATTTTTATTATATCTTTTTTATCATATTGTTTTCTTTTGTTATTTGTCATATTTTTTCATTTAAATTGACAACAATTTCTACTGGATGCTTTTACTTTCCTAGTCACTTTAATTTATTAGACACTTATACTTGATAACATATAAAATACACATTATTATTAGGGGTTAGCAAAATTTCGGTTAAACCGAATTAACCAACCGAACCGAGTTAATTCGGAAATTCGATTCGGTTTTCAAATTAAAAAAAATTCGGTTATATCGGTTAATTCGATCGGTTCGGTTACGATTTTCAAAATTTTGAAATCGGCTAACCGAATTAACTGATATAATAAATATTATTATTTAATAAATTCTTATTATTTATCAATTTTAGTATATATATTATTTTTAATTTTAAAATCAGTCCTAATTCTAAAGAAAAATTTGTGATGTATGTGATTTTATGTTTTTATGCATTTGTGTAGATTGTAGTGTTCAAAAAAATTACATATATAATTAAAGTTAAATCACAATTTTTTTAAAAAACTAATCGGTTAATTCGGTCACCAACCGAATTAACCGATTTTAATTCGGTTCGATTTTCATCGGTTATGAAAATTAATCCGGACGGTTCGGTTATTGCTAAATATTTCGGTTCGGTCCGGTTATGACTAATTCGGTTCGGTTCGATCGGTAACAGAACCGACTGAATGCTCACCCTTAATTATTATAACAATCTATCATCAAATAAAAATACTGATGGATTGATTTAAATAAATATTGTCATTTATTTGCAATTTATAATAATAATATTTTTGACAATAAATCATCTTTTTACTGACTCTTATGACACTTATTTTAATATTTCATATTAACTCATAAGTATAATTAGCACAATCAAATTACTAATGTCATATCGGTATTACCTCAAGAAAAATAATATATTTAGTTTTTCTAATTGTTTAAATATCTTAACGGGAACATTTGTGTACCCTTATCTTGAGAAAAATTCATTACATTTATAAAGTTTGAACGGTAAATATAACTTTATAGTATACATTTAATTTGGAAACTGAATTCATTGTATGACAAATACTTCTTCCATTTCTATTTTTTGTGTAACCCAAAAGAGTTAATATTTTTTCTCTTTTATCTTCTCCAACTCATTGTAAAATTTATAAAAAAATATTTATATCTAGAAAAATATTTTTATTTATTGTTTTTCTTGTCTATATATTTTGTTATATGTGAGCATATATTCTACTTCATTGTCTTAATTGTCATATATCTTTACTATATAATATGTGTACATTGAAGATGAATAAAATCATTTTGTAGTTTTTTTTATTACCTGGACTTAGGTTGATATATTAATATGTGATATACATAGATATAAGAATTTTCAGATTCAATTTATTCACAATGATTTTTCATAATTAAGGTCAACTCAAAATAATACAAACTAGGATTCATAATTATTTTAAATATGATATAAAAATAATACGTGGAAACTTTTTTTGTCATTTTAGTTGCAAAATACAGTGATAAATGCATGTAGGTGCATTATTTCATTGTGTCAATTATAACTTTATTTAAATATCTTATTTCTCACTCAAGGATCAAAATTTGTTTATTTCTTATTTTGATTATCGACAAATCCAATAATTCTTTTAAATGTTTTTGTTAATAATATTTACATGAGTTTTATTGTATATTTATCCAATTTGAAAGGGATAAATTATAATTCAATATATAATAATATTTGAAAATTGTAGAATGCTTCTAAATTTAAAAACCGAGTAACATGTAAGGGATCAATTCAAAACTAAAAGTTGATGCAACATGTTTTTTCTAGCTTTACAATCGAATAATATAGGATCGAGCGTTTGTCGCTTTACCAAAAGCTATAACTGATAGTAACTATACAAGTCAAATCTTTAAATTATACAACAGCTCAAGTGCCTACCCATAGTTGACAATTATTGTACCAAACAATCTATCTCCTAATAATTGCACCAATTGCAATCAATGAAAATCAAAATCGCGATCTTAGCTCTGATACCAATCGTAAGCTCAAGCGTTTACTGTTTTATCAAAATCTATAGATTATGGTAACAGTACAAATCAAATATTTTAAATAGTACAACAGCTCAAGCACTACATTTCAATCAGTCTAACCAACATGATCAATTATTGTACCCAACAATAAGTTTATGCAAATAACATTTTACTATATCATATAAATTTATAAGACATTTGAGTAGAGAAAAAAAATTATTTTTCATTTATTTGAAAATTTATATTTTAAAATAAAAGAAAATTATGGAAAGTTGACAAAATCCCGAAACCCAAATTGAAAGTTGAATTAATACATCCGTATTCATCATTAAATTTTACTATTTAATTTTAATAGATTTAACATGTTTATCCACTGAAAATATTGAAAGAATTGTTTATACAATTTAATAAAAAAAGTCAAATTACATCATTTTCTGATTCCGAATAACGATCACATTATTATTACGTTACAATGATAAATAAATTATTATTTTTAATTTATCATCATAGTCTTTACCTCAATAAACACATTTTCGAATGTAGGATGTTAAATTTAATATGGACATTAGATAATTATAGTATTAATTCTAACATTCTTTTTTTTATTCTTCTCAATACATTAATTTTTCTATCTTCAAATATATTAATCTATTTATTATTGTATACAAATTATAATAATTATTTGGTTAATTGATCACATTTAAGATTAAATGTTTGGAAAAATTCTAATGTATCTTTAAAGACCAATATATGATGAAAAATTAAGAAAATGTAGAACACTACAGTGCATAAACTTTCGCTTTGTACAGTAACAAAAAATAAGGTGAGACCAAGTGAGATACTTATATATATGAGTCTCATTCAACTTAGTCCATTATAATATTTTTATTAACCGACTTTGTCATTCGTTTTTACTCCACTGACTTTGCAGTGTGACTCATTCAAGCAGTAATTTTTTATTTTTTTAGTACATAGTGGCTTCCACTCTCACTGACTTCAATCTTTAGAAGTCGGTATTAGCAGTTTATAGGTAATAGACAATTATTTAATTTTTATTTTATGTCTTTTGATTAATTGTGTAATTTTTTATGTTATACATAATTCATTTTTAGAATTTTATAATCATGATTAGAAGTGTTGCACGCATACAATATAAAATTAATATATTTTAAAATGTTAATATTTAAGTGTCGAATAAATGTATTGAATCATTATTTAAGAACTTTTAGAAAAAACAATATACATCATAATTCAGATTTAAAGATTAACATACAAATAAAAAATTGCGATGGATATCTTATAAAATAAATTGTGTTAGCTCAAAAATATTAAATATGATTATTGTAAATGAATTTTTCTTTATTAATTAGAAAAGTTTCAGCGAATGCGCTGAATTAATTAGAATGTTTTTAATATAGTATGTCGATAAATGTTTTTCCATATTAGTTAGTGATTGAGTCCTTATGAACAGTTTAAAAAAAATGTGTCTTTAGTTATAATAATGTTGTCTTATAATTTAAAATATTAAATGAAACAAATTATCAAGATAAAAAATTAATTAGAAAATTCAAGAATATGTGACTACTCAATTAGTTTAATTGACACGCTCTTAGTTTGCTGATTTAATAGATGTTAAATCCACAATCACTGAGTTTGACAAGAATTCTTGTAGAATAAAAAACAATTATAATAAATTACTTGATTGTATATGTAATAAAATTTTGTATATTTCATGTATGTTTGATTTATTTCATTTATAAGGTTGAAATTTTATATATTATGATATAAGAGTTGTTATACATCTTAACATCGATAAATTCACTAAAAATTTATATATTAATTTCCGCTACCATATAATTCTGATTTAGCTTTGTATATTCATTTGTTTGAATTTATTATTCCTCAATTTACCAAGACTCATAATATGTCAAACATGAAAGTGAATATTAATTTAAAAAGATGATAATATTTATATATTGTAATAAATATATTTACCCCTCACAATACTGATAAAACTAAATTAAAAATAATATATTGACGAACATATTGTCAGGAATCCAAAAATACAACTCAAATGTCAACTTTGAAACTCAATTTTGAGTGACTCCCAAAATGTCTCAACAACCCACAATTTTTGGACAAGATAGTAATATCACAATTTTGAAATCAAACTGATATTTTTCATTTTATATCAAAAATTCACGATTGAAAATTGATAATATTATACATATAGATATTTAATATAAACTCGTGCGAGCTCATTTAGGCTCACCTTTAAATGAGTCAACAAAATTTCAACTTGACTCACATAAACTGTTTGGCGGTGTAGGCCAAATCGACATACCCAACCCAAATTGACAGTTCAAATCGCAACGATCTTTTACTGTGTTTTATTTAAATAAGTTATAAATATAAACCGCAAAAAAATTTCAGTTGTAAAAAACTTTAATTTAAACACATAAATTCTAGCAAACTGTCACATGAGGACATGAAAAAAAATTAATAAGATTTCAAAGAAAATTCACAATTCGATAATGAGTTATTTCTAAACTTTAATTAATTTAATTTACATAATGAAAAGATAAATAAAAAATCTAAATCATTGGATTAAAAATAACATATTATAATGTGGGTAGTCATAAAAAAACCAAATACTAATTTACATAATGGAAAGATATCATTGGATAAAAATAACATATTATAATGTGGGTAAACATAAAAAATAAATATTAATAATCACACATATTTAAAATATGAATAAGGAGAATGAAAAGACACATTTAAAATAAGCAATTAATATAAAGAAAACAATTAATAAGGAGACAAATGAAAATTCACATATAAAGTCACATATTTATATAGATAATAGATAATAGATAAATTTACAATCAGATTATTTATATTAGTTTGGACAACATAAATATGACAAGAATCTAAGAATTGAATGCCAAAGAGCTAGTGTACTCTCCATGTGCCCGGCCTGAAAGCTTTAAAAAATAAAAATGAAGAAAGAAAGAGAGGATATGAGATGTTGAATCAGAAGACAAAAGAGAAATGCATTGGTCGGGGAAATCTACAAAACCAAATACAAACTGAAGAAACTTGTATTCAGATTCAAATGACGAAGTCGAAAATCTTGCATTTGGAAACATCAATGGCTGCAGCAACTTTTGATTTCAAGAAAATGTAAATACAATAATAACAGAAAAGAATAAAAAATATTTTTTTTCGATTTACCCTGACGTCAGGAATTTTCAGTTTAACCGGCTTTCGTCTTTCTCTTGGGAATTACATACACCTTACGCTGGAGTTCACGCATCATTAAAGCACGCATTGATTCCCGCACTTTATCGTTCTTGGCTTTCAGTGACAACCCGTTTCTGCTTGTATGTATGTGTCCCTTTCATTATACTATAATCTAATTAAAACAAATTAACAAAGGCGACGGCTTGTTTCATGATTCATTTTTTTCTTACTTGAAAAGCGCACTCCTTTGGTCCTTTCTTAGCGAATCTCCACACCCATCTCTCCTTTTTTTGCGGAATTCTTAGCATTTTTGTGTTATGGCAACTTCCAATTCTGTTTCAGAGAAATCTGGTACATTCTTTTATTTCTTGGATTTGATTTTCTTGAATGTTATGTAATTTGTTGAGAATGGCGGGGATTTCAGTGTCCACGTGTTTTCATCGGCAGAAGAGGTGAGGACTGAGGCGCCTACTCAGCTTCAATATGAATTCTTTGCATCTTTAATTTGTCTTTGTATTGGTCTACGTTGGTATCAAGAGAATTACTATCACATCAAATGTTTCATACAGCATAAACGTACGTGGGATTACTAGGATTTACCTGTTCTTGAATTACTGATTGATGTTTCATGTTGGTGTTAAATCCGTTTCCTTTCTCCTCTGCATTTTCTCTGATTTTGGATATATATTAAAAACTTCTAGCTTGACTTCTTTATCTTGGTTTTGTTACCATAATTAGTTGCTTTCAAAGAGGCAAGAGGAATGGCTGGGAAAGCCAAAGCCAATTCCAGCTATGTATTCTAGCATATTTGGTGGAATTGTTCTTGATCCTACGATGATGGTTATTCCCATAGATGATCACATGGTTCATCGAGGGCACGGTGTCTTTGACACCGCCATTATACTTTATGGGTATGTGCCCATCGCCAATCATCTCATTTTTCGAATTCTGAGTTTTCTATCAAAAATTTATGGTTGATATTTTCGAAATCTCAAACTTGAATGGTAAATAATTGCTACTCGCAGACACCTCTATGAATTAGACGTCCACCTAGCTCGTTTTCTCAGATCAGCAGCAAAAGCGAAAGTTGTTTCACCCTTCCCTCAATCTACTCTTAGAAGCATTCTTATTCAGCTCACAGCAGCATCAAATTGCCGAAAAGGAACTCTGACATACTGGTTAAGTGCTGGGCCTGGGGACTTTCTACTCTCTCCTGCCGGATGCCCAAAATCTGCATTCTATGCAGTCGTCATTGATCATAATTTTTCTCAATGTAAAGAAGGAGTCATAGTAATAACATCTACGATCCCAATGAAATCTCCACTTTTTGCTACAATGAAAAATGTGAACTACCTCCCAAATGTTCTTTCGCAAATGGAAGCTGAGGAGAAGGGGGCATCTGCCTCTATCTGGGTAGATGAGGAGGGATATATTGCCTAAGGTCCTAATGTGAATGTGGCATTTGTTACTTGTGAAAAGGAATTAATCTTGCCGTTCTTTGACAAGATTTTAAGTGGATTCACTGCGTTAAGGCTTCTTGAACTAGCACCTAAGTTAGTCGAACGAGGGCTTTTGAAGGATATTAGAACCGGAAACTTGACTGTGGAAGAGGCCAAAGGGGTGGTTGAGATGATGTACGTCGGAAGCACGCTTCGGGTTTTTGGACCAATTAATATTGCCAGCTTTTAGAGTCTTTTTGTGGTGGTGATTGGTGAACCAGACCTGAAAAACCCGAACCCAATTGGGCAAATAAGATGAAGATGAACTAACTGAAATGTGACTTCGGTGTTTCAGTTGGTATATTTTGGGGATTCGATTTTCATAGGAACGAAGTACAGGTTCACCCATCGAATATCAAAGCAATACTCGATATGCCACATCCGATTACTCTGAAACAACTAAGAAGTGTCATGGACGATATTCTACACCTATTACACAAGAACACAACAATTAAATTCGACGGTACCGGACTAATATGGTAGCCTATAAACATCGGGTCGGGTCAAGTATGAAAAATGCTATCCGAAAAAGTCAGGTACCCGAAACCCGAAAAAGCCCGCCCAGTGTGTGTGTAAGGATCACAAGAGAAGAGATGTGATAATTAAAAGGCAAATAAATGAAAATATCCAATCTGGCGGTAACGTTAGGTGGGAAAATAGCACTAAAAATTGAGAAATCAAATTCATCCAGCTAATCTCACCTTCTAGCATCCGCGCGTGTCACACTGTACAAACACAAACCACCAGTCCACCACCTCAGTATGACCCAAAGCCCAACCCTCGGGTTGGTGGGAACCGGAAGATAACTTACTTCACAATTAAGAAATGAAAATTCTCGAACAATTTGAGACAATTAATTAATTCAACAACACATATTTCTTCTCAAGTTCAAATCATTAATCAATTATTACCAATAAAATGAAAGTATTAAGGGCATAAAATAATTTCATATGTTGATTATTTATTATTTATTCTGTTTTTATTAAAACTCGAATTCTAGAACATTTGAAATCATGATTTTTTCAAGAAATTATAAATTTTTGTTTTTGTAAAAATATATATTATTGGATGAAACATGGAGTTTTTGAGATATTAAATCCAAAATAATAAAAATCCGACCCCATTTTAATCCGGCAGAAGACTTGGAAAAAAAACAATCATGTATTTAACGGAATCTTTCATCGGACCAAATTGGACTCATGGTTCCAATATGTATCTCCCTGTATGTTGGAGCTTGAAGCCACGCGCTTAAAATCCGAGTGGGTAAAAGACCCAAAAAATATGTGTCTATATATATATATACACACACACTTCGTTGTGGACTAGGAACCCTGGTCTCTCTATACAGCTCCGCCCCAGAAGTCTTCTGTTAGAGCTTCCTCCAACCAAAAAGCCCTTGGCATCTTATTGAAATGGGAAAAAACTGAGAATATCTGTGTACTCTGAAAATCTGGTGTCAATCTGCGATGCTGATTTTTGGTCTGAACAGATTTCGGGTTGAAATATTAATCTTTTAGGGTTTTTCCTCTGCATGATCAATTTATTGGACGGTCAGTCCTTCTTTGCCTCATTATATCTTATTCGCTCGTTTCCCGGGATACTTTGAACACAAAGAGAAATTGATATCGAATCAACCTGTACGAGCTGTATATTTCGTCGCGTGGTGTGGATTATATAGGCGACTGAGAGGGAAAAAGGAGATTGGTTGGAGTTTATATTATAATTTTTTATTTTTTGTTGGTCTTTGATATGCGATTTTCGCAGTTTATTGGGAAGGACAAGAAATTTAGGAACAAGTTTAAGGGTAAGAAAAAGCACAAGAGATTGGACGCAATTTGTGAAAAAACTTACAATAGGAGTCACCAAGGGGTTCAAAATGTTGATTCGAATAAGCTTAATGATGTAGAGAAGGAATTGGAACTCCGAAGGAGCAGTAGAGCTAGGAGAGCTCCTGTATTACTGGATTCATCGCCTCGGCCTCCAAAAAAGAGGCAAAAGGTTAATGATCGTGGTGCTAGTAGTACTGAAAGTGTCAGAAGAGAATTCGGGCTGAAGTATGAATCACCTTGCTCGAGTTCTCCGAATTTGGATGGACGGAATGGTGCTTGGGGGTCAAGATTGAGATTCAAGGGAAAATGGACAAGTTTTTCTGGGAGTTCAAGAGGGGAGTCTTCTTTGAGAGGTAAAAGAAAACTATTTGATGGATTTAGAGAAGACATGGAAATTCGATGTAATGATAAGAAAGTTGAATTAGTAGATGAAAAATCGACAATTGTTAAGTCAAAAAGGCCAGGACGAATTAAAGCTTCCAATGTTTATGCAAATGAGGAACTGGAGATCGTTTCGGCAGATGTTGAAAAGGATTATATAGAATACAATAGGGATGAGGTGTTTGAAGGGATGAATGAGGGTGACAGGTTACACCTGGAAATCAAGTTGCAAGTCAGAAGTGACATTGGAGCAAACAATGGTAATCTGGCTTCAGATTTGAGTGAGAGAGAAGTGGCTGCCATTCAAAAGGAATCAGAATCGGGAGAAGGTCACAACAATGTTGACATTGAGATCAGGGCTGAAAATATGGGGATTGAAAACCTAGCAAGTGATATTGTGCCTGAACAACAAGACATCGATGAAGCTGCAAGTCACCGAGCAAATGGTGATGGATGTCATGATAAACCTCCAGAAGATGAGACATATGAAAACTTAAATAGAAAAGACAATGCTTTAGATGACGTGGATAGAAAACCAAGAATTAAACTAGGGAGACGCTGTGGTTTATGCGGGGGAGGTACTGATGGCAAGCCTCCAAAATTACTTGTGCTGGATGGGATGGGCAGTGACAATGAGACATATAGCGGGTCATCTGCTTCAGATGAATACAATTATGATGTATGGGATGGATTTGGTGATGAATCTGGATGGCTCGGACGGCTTTTGGGTCCTATCAATAATCGTTTTGGCATAGCAGGAATTTGGGTTCATCAGCAATGTGCTGTATGGAGTCCGGAGGTGTGTTTGGAATTAAAATTTTGTCTTAATTGAATAGGGCACTCTTTTCATTGTTAACCTTTTCTGATACAGAGTTTAAAACTAAAGTTTCATCCTTCTATTGTTTTACATTATTTTTTATTGTAACCATCTCCTATCCGACTGTCAACATAAAAAATTTCGAGCGTGCTAGTAATGATGAAAAAATGTTTCCCTCCGTCAGAGATGGACGTTGGAACGAGAAGGGCCGTGTGCTGTATTAAACAGATGGGGTTTTATGTTTGTGTGTATATTTCTGTTTTTATGTTATTGGTTTATTTTTCTCACCACAAAAGGGATGTGGATAATCTTGTTATTCTTGTAAATAAATATTTTGTTAGTATTATCATTTAATGTCTCATGATCAATTTTTCTTTAAACGAATTAACCATGTGAAGATTTTTTGCCTATCCATTATCTTTTGAGATGTATTTATTGAGGACAAGGTTCCCATGCACAAGGGAACGGAAATTCATAATAAATTTGTATATGCCTGTGGAATTTAATGGGACTAGTTTTCTCTGTTTTGGATTCCTATGGTTTTTATTTTAGTTGCTTTGTTCAAGACTTCAATAATATCTATGCTGCCTAGCACCTTTTCTCTTGGTATCAATAGAAAATTTACGCGCCTACTTATTTTTACTCTTGTTTAAGATGCATTTGGCGTTTCATGTGAGCCTTGATACTGGCTTGGGTTTTGTATTGTTACGGAGTTCTCATATGTTTCCTGTGAGCCATGAAGATACGTTTTTCATTTTTCAAGTACATGTGTCAATCTCTATTAAACTTAATCAATAGTTGTGTTTTCTTTTCTTGTTGAGATTAGGCATCCAGATTTGCAAGATTGATCAGAAGGATGTCTTGTGCCTCATTTCACAATTTAAATTTATTAATGATTTCATTTATTGCAATAAAAAGCTACTGATGCACATTAGTTCTTACTTCTATAGGTATAATTATTAATGTCATTAAACAAATAGATAATAAAAGTCAAGGACAGTACTAGCTTGTTTACAAAGTTTTAACCATCGAAATGCATGTTGGGCTTTGTTAAAGAGTCTCTGTTTCTTAATTCTCAGATCTTGATGTATCATTTTGTGTTACTTTACGAGAAATTTGGCGTTGGTTTGATAGATGGAAGACTACATAACCTCGTTTATTTTGGTTGATTTGGTTTTTCCCTCGTGCTACTTTTTTTTCAATTTATTTTTTTACTTGGGGTTCATGCTTGCTAGCATTCTTGTACCACACTTGAGTATTTGCCAGTATTATTATGAGTAAATAACTTTTCCGAACCAAATATTTTTCTGCATTTTGTTGCTTTATTAGAGTTGTTCTAGTGTTCATGTTCTCTCTTTCCTAAATTATCGTTTTTCAGCTTAGTTTTTGGATTTACACTGCTTTATGTGAGAGAGCTCTCTTCATTGTATGTATGATATTTGGGAAAAAAATTGGATGGTACATGTTTGGAATTTCCAGAGTATTTGACTATGTTTAAAAGCTAGTGTTTTAGACAACAAGGGATGTAGTGCAGCATTTTGTTCTGATCGCTAAAAAATAGTGGGGAGAGAAAAGAGTGGTTGCATAATTTTTGAACTCTGTGATTTTCCTTGTGAAGCGACGTGAAGTTTGAAAGAAGTGAAAAGCTTTGCAAATAGCCATCACTGCCTATGAATAACTGTTTATGTACTGCTTTGTTGCAAACTTTGCATTTATGTCTATTGTCCATAATATGAGCATGCACTGATTTAAACCATCTCACTCTTTGCTTTAGTACTCGGTGTGAATCTATCCAAATTTATTGGGACTTTGCATTAAATCGTCTCAAGTGTTGCTTAATGATGGTTTTTGTGCTAACTACCTACAATTTTGGGTCTCTGATTTTTTTATGTTTTAGAAGATGAACACTGAACATATTTGGCTTTTGATTTCTTTTGTTAAAGTGCTAGATTTTGTTTCTTCATGCCGAGACTTAATTTAGTGCAGCTACTCTTGACTATTGTTTTCAGGTTTATTTTGCTGGTTTAGGCTGCCTGAAAAATGTTAGGGCTGCCCTTTACCGGGGAAGGATGCTGAAATGCAATCGCTGTAAGAGACCTGGAGCTACAATAGGGTGTCGTGTTGATCGATGTCCTAAAACCTACCACCTTGTGAGTGTCTCATATCTAGTATACTTTGCTCATTTAATTTTTTCCCTATTTTATGTTGGATGCTTTATTGTTTCTTTAATGATTTGCTCTAATTTATAATATGGTTGATTGCTTAATTTTTTTAGCCATGTGCACGAGCCAAAGGTTGCATCTTTGACCATCGCAAGTTTCTTATAGCCTGCACTGATCATCGGCATCTCTTTCAACCTCATGGAATACAGAATGAACGTAGGTTGAACAAAATGAAGGCGAAAAAAATGAGGTTGGAAGTGCGAAAAATGTCAAATGATGCACATCGAAAGGATATTGAAGTGGAAGAAAAGTGGTTAGAGAACTGTGGGGAGGATGAAGAGTTTCTGAAACGAGAAAGCAAGAGGCTTCATCGAGATTTACGGAGAATGGCACCTGTTTACATTGGAGGTAACAACTCTGAAAAAAGAGAGACCCAATTTCAGGGCTGGGAATCTGTTGCTGGGCTGCAGCATGTCGTCCAGTGCATGAAAGAGGTTGTCATTTTACCACTGTTATACCCAGAGTATTTTAAAAATCTAGGTCTTACTCCTCCAAGGGGAGTTCTGTTGCATGGATATCCTGGAACAGGTAAGACATTAGTTGTGCGTGCACTGGTTGGTTCCTGTGCTCAAGGGGACAAAAGGATTGCGTATTTTGCACGCAAAGGTGCAGACTGTCTTGGAAAATATGTTGGTGATGCTGAGCGTCAGCTAAGACTTTTGTTTCAAGTAGCTGAGAAATCTCAACCTTCTATAATTTTTTTCGACGAGATAGATGGTTTAGCCCCTTGCCGCTCTAAGCGGCAAGATCAAACACATAGTTCAGTTGTATCCACTCTGTTGGCCTTGATGGATGGCTTAATGTCCCGAGGTTCAGTTATTGTAATTGGAGCTACTAATCGTCCCGAAGCAGTTGATCCTGCCTTAAGGAGGCCTGGAAGATTTGACAGAGAGATTTATTTCCCACTGCCTTTGATGAAGGACAGAGAAGCTATTCTGTCTTTGCACACTCGGAATTGGCCGAAGCCAATTGGCGGATCATTGCTGAAGTGGGTAGCAAAGCAAACTGTGGGATTTGCTGGTGCTGATCTGCAGGCTCTTTGTACACAAGCAGCTATAGTTGCTTTAAAGAGGAGCTTCCCCTTGCAAGAGGTTCTCTCAGCTGCTGAAACTAGTGCATCTCAGGGTCAGTTTCCTCCCATTCCTTCCATTTTGGTCGAGGAGAGAGATTGGTTGCAAGCTTTCTCATGCGCACCACCTCCATGTTCTCACAGAGAAGGTGGAACTGTTGTAAACGATGTGGTTTCTTCACCCCTGGACACCCATCTAGCTCCTTGTCTTCTGCAACCACTGACGAGATTGCTAGTTCTCCTGAATCTAGATGAACACATCTGGTTGCCGCTGCCTCTCAGCAAGGCTTCTACATTGGTTAAAAATGTGATTGTTTCTGCTTTGGACAGGCGGAGAGTGCAGGGCGATAATTGGTGGTCACATGTCGATGATTTGCTTCAAGAAGTGGATGTAATAGATGAGATTATGAAAAATCTATCCCTTGCAAATGTTCTGGTCGGAGAAAATACGATTTACAGTTCTGATGTGACAGAGGACGACAGTAATGAAACTTATAGTGCATTTTACCCTCCCGACCTTCAGAACATTGGTTCTCACACTGTGCTTCGAAGAAATATGTCTTACACAACATACAATAAATCAGGATTTCACATGCTGATTTCTGGAAATCCGAGATCTGGCCAGAGGCATCTTGCATCTTGTCTCCTTCACTGTTTTGTTGGCAATGTTGATATTTGGAAAGTGGACTTGCCTAGTATCTCTCAAGAAGGTCATGGAGACATGGTTCATGGGTTGACACGAATACTGAGTATGTCTGATTTTCCATTCCTGCCACTAAAATTCAATTATTTGCATCATAGCAGGAAAGCTGCTAAAGTTTTATCAACCATGCTGGCATTTATGTCCTGCAAGCTATCTTTCTGAGACCTCTGTTTTGTCTTCTATACAGCACAATATATGCTTCTGAAATTGCAGTTTATAAATTAATTTCAGGATGCATATCATGTGAGGTTTTTGCAAGCTTAGAATGAGTCGTTCCTCAGTTAGTAATAGCATGGACTGCAACTGGTTGTGCTAGGTATCCAGAACCTGCTTTGAATAAACAAAGTTGCTTTAGTTGGTCTATTTTAAAGTTTTTATTATTTATACCCAGTTGCATGTAGAAGTATGAGGATTTGGTAAAATATTCAAGTATCTTGAATCTGCAAAGATTTGAGTGTTTATTGGATTTCATCATTGTAATTCTTTTCGTTTCTTGATATTTTATATGCAGTCATTGCCAATGAATTTATGCACATATAAAAATGCATTTGCCATGCTCATGACATTTTATATTTTAATAATTAGTATTTTTTAGTGTGGGAATTAAAATAGTCAAGGCCCCTTCATGTTTTTATATTTGGACTGTTGATATTTACTTTTCTAAGGTCCTGTTTTTCCTCGTCGGATATCATCTTTTTATTTTTTATTTAGTATTTTCCTCATTTCGCTGTGGCTCAATCGTATCAGGAACTGTAGCTGGTATATGGTTTTGTTAATGCCTTGGTTCTCTTGCTTGTACCTTTAGTAATCTCTCCCTTATTCAGATTTGTGGTGTTAGGTTATATCAGGTGTTATGCATGGTTTGCGTGTCTCCATTTTTGCCTTGTAGATTGTGTTCTCATTTTTTTGGGAAAAAATATCTTTGACCGCAGGCATGGAAAAAGAATACTGTGACAATGCATTGAGATGATATTTTGTTTGCTTAATGGCTAATGTAATCTATGAATCTGGCTTTGTTTGTGTGAAATTTAAGTACATATGTGGCATATCTCTACTCCACTGAGTAGCTTCCTGATACAAACTCAAAACACCAATTATAAAAGAATGTAATTTAATTAACTAAACTAGAAAAATTATATAAAGATAATGACCAATCCTCACAAAGAGTATGGAGCAGAAAATATGCATCACAGAATGATCTTCCCTCTCCCTAGCAACTGCCAGCGACGTTATTTCCGAACAAAAACTACCCTCCCCCAAAATAACTAATCCCCCTCTTTTTTATATGCTATTTCTTTAACTACCCTATTTGGACCCAGCCCTCTACCCCTCAACCCAAACCCGTAACAGTTCCCCTATTATTTTTGGTGTTGGGGTACAATTTTTCAGAAGCAGGAACTTGTTGGGTTCAAATTTGAGTTTTTTTTTCTTTTCCATAGATATTATTTGCATCGCCTCCTCTTTTCTCTATACAACTCTGTGTATAGTGAATTGCATTTGTCCTTTCTTGTTCTTTTTTTGCTTCTCATTACCCTATCCATTCATTTACCCAAGTGCTGATACAAGACATGGTAACCAGAATCTAGTTCATAGCACCAGCTTTTGATTTTAAAATATTTATATGAAAAGTTTAACTCTGGTTTCCCATTTTCATCTTGAGGAAGCAATCATTATTTTATATATATCATAACAGTGTTTGCAACAGTTTTAGGAGGAAGTGCTACTTGAAATAGTTGATAGTGATATATGATTGTTATGATTTTTCTTTTTTAAAAATTTTAGTCGAAGAATATGATCACTTTCATTGTTTATCATGTCAGTGAGATGCTCAGGTACAAATATGTGTATGATATATATGCCAAGAATTGATTTGTGGGCTATCGATATGTGTAATGAAGCCAGAGAAGGCAACTATGATTTATCTTCAATGGAACCTCAATCCCTTGAAAATTTATCTTCGGAGGGGAAGAGTGAAATTGACATGGAACGTGACGTGTGTCCTGTTAAAGTCTCATATCTTTGGACCTTATTCATCAAGCAGGTGGAATCTGTGTGTGTAAATACATCCTTGATAATTCTGGTATGTTCTTTTTGCTTGTCTCTGCATTGTCAATTATGCATTAAGAATTCTTATCGCACATTTTTCATTTGACAGGCCACGTCGGAATTGCCACTATCATTATTGCCTCCTAGAGTTAGGCTGTTTTTTATGAGTGATGTTGCAAGTAGTATCTTGGGTCCTCTGGACCATAAGGTGCCGCATTTCTCTGTGCAGCTTGACGGGATGTTTGATCATGATAAGGCGATTAATACATTTGTTGCCAGATTGTCAAAGGATATGGTGCAGCACTTCCTTGTCTCAATTTACGGTAGATATCACTCTCGTAGGAACTCATTGGATGAGAAAACTTATGATATGGTTGACAGTGTTGTGGATAAAGCTTGTGCTAGTAAATCCGGTCCGGTCCGGTCCCTCAGTCCAGTTCCATTTACAAATAAAAGTATTAAAGGAAAATCAAGCTTGCTGTTCGCAATCTCAATTGTAGGCTATCAGATTTTATGCTATCCTCATTTTGCTGAACTTTGTTGGGTCACATCCAAGCTGAAAGAAGGTCCTCATGCCAACATGAATGGACCATGGAAAAACTGGCCCTTCAATTCTTGCATTCTTCGTCCAATCAATTCGACAGAGAAGGCAGTGGCTGCCTCTGGTTCCAGCAATATCAGAAGTAAAGAATCTGGTTTAATTAGAGGACTTGTTGCTATTGGTTTATCAGCATATAGAGGTGAATACACCTCTCTCAGGGAAGTCTGCTATGGTGTTCGGAAAGTTCTAGAAATTCTTGTTGAAAGAATTGATGATAAAGTTAAAGCTGGAAAAGACAGAACCCAGTTTATTCGTCTCCTATCACAAGTTGCTTATCTCGAAGACATGATTTTCAGTTGGGCATATGCCATACACAGGTAATGCTTCAATATTTCTCTGTTTGCTGTGATTATTTCAGTCCTCATCTTCTAAGAAATGATCTTATTTCCAGTTTGGAAGTGGATCCTTGTGTTTCAGCGGCAACCACCAAAGTTTGTGTGGGATCCTTGGATAGTGATGATGTCTGCAAGCATGGTACTTCTCAAGGTGATGGCTTTGGTCTAGAAGTTTGTGACAAAATCATGCATGGACCAGAACTACTTGAAGAAAGTCTGCAGGACGTTACTGCTACAGAGGGTGGACCTGCTGATACAGCTACAGTTAATGATGATCTGTTAAATGCTGGTGATGGAGTGGAGGATTTCAGAAAAGTTCCTCCCCAGCAAGTTGTCCTGGATCATCCTGCCCATTATGAAAACAGTTTGCCACCAAATGATACTAATTTAGAGTGTCCAGAGGCTGAAATTGCCAGAGATGAGACAGAATTTGGAGGGACTGCTGAATCTTTCGAACTTTCCAATGGTTTTGCAGAGAATCGCTGTCATATCCTTGTAGATGGTCAATGTGAATCCGGTGAAGAGCATGGTTTTGAGTTTTCTTCTGCAAATGCCACTAACCTGGCTAGTGATCTGTCATTGACTAAAGTTCATATCTTGTACAAAGATACGTCTTTGAAGCATACCTATTTCACCAATGGTTCTGTCACGTGCTTTTACCAATGTTGTCCTGACTGCATTGTCAACCTCCAGAATCTACTGCTGAAAAAAATAAACATCGAATGGCAACACAAAGGAAGTGGTACGGCTTTGGAGGATGTTCATGATTTTCTTTCCTCGTTATCTGCTAATCTGCACTTAACACTGAGCAAGCTATCTAAGGGTGAATTATCGTGTGCTGGTAGAACACCAGACACCAAGCATGAGAAACAACTCCAGTGTAACAAATGCAGGGAAACACTTCTTCCTGAATGTAAAAGGTTGGAACGAAAATTGATGATGAACTGCGGTTGTCATGCAAAGACTGAGAAAGTAGCTAGAACAGATCATTCTCGGATTTCATCTGGGCTAAATTTTAGCTTCATGTTTAGGGACGGCGTGCTGGTTAGTTTAGATGAAGGTATAGATGCTTCATATCATTGTAAATTTGAGAAATTATGTCTTTGTTTCCTGATAGAGTGGTTGGTAACGAGCAAGCAAGAAGCCTTTTGATTCATGTCATGTCGCCTATGGCTTCAGTACACATTGGTTTTCGCAAATTTTGATAAGACTTGCGGAAACATACGTGGAATGGAACTTCAAGGATGTAAATGCATACGCTTTAACATAAGAATGGAGTAATTATATTAGTGTACAAAGGTTTAAATGCGCAAAAGGTTCGGAATAGATTATAATGTATGATTATATTTGATTAAAGATCGAAGATGTTTAAATTCGGGTCAAAATGGACAGTTATTGGATCGTGTTTCATTATATATATTCTATCCATTTCGACCCGAATTTAAACATCTTCGATCTTATATATATACATATATAAAGAGAAGCACGAGTAGTTTTGGATATCATCGATTGAATTTTTTCAGCATGAAACAATGTAATTCACCAAATCATTTGTCAGAACGCTACATATGAGTCTAGGGACCACATTCAAAAACACCAAGTTTTCTTTTTTTGGCATGCAAACTTCGAGTAGACAATTCATTAGCCACTTAGTTTGCGGATCTTCGACAATGCTTTAAAGTAGCTTCATATGCACTTGAGCAGAGACGAGGGATATAATCATCAATTGGATCATCCATGGAGAAGAGAGAAAGTGTTCGAATGGAATGAAAGGCAGTGATTACGTCCGATTCAACAATCCACTTGGCCTATCCATGGTGTATTGCTTGCCAAACTCCTTCAACAATCCTTCACAATTGTTATCTGCAGATATCTCCAACAATCACGACAACACGTGGATTCGACACTCTTCGATCAGCAGCAACCTTGCAGATTGTTTTCTCTAAAGTTTATGGCGGGCAAATGTGCAAGAGTATCTATGTGCTTCTGCGTGAATCTCCACACTTTGCATGAGATGAATCCTATTATTTATAGCCTTATGGTTTATCAACAAAGAAACCTACACAATATGAAAAATATGAGTTTTATTATACACAAACTCTTTTTAAACAAAGATGTCATATCACACATATCTTAACATAATTAGCACATTAATTATCACATTATCTAGAAAGACAAAACTATTATTAAATATTATTGAAAAACATTAAATGAAAGCTCATGTCTTTTCACTTGAAAAATATTAAATGTTTGATTATTAAAAATCAAACACACATATACATCATTTGCATATCTTCTTCTTCCTTCTTCAACAAGAGAGAGTTCTTTCATTTCCTTATGATAGAACTTGAATATTTGAGGGCTCATTATTCAAGTGTTGTAGTTGTATCTTGGGAGAAGATCGCCACAAACTCTATCACATTGTGAGGGCAAATTCTTCTTAAGGAGCAAGTGTTCAACACTTGTCTCTACAAAACCATTTTCTTTGTTTTCTTCTTGTTTTTCTCTCAAATTTGAACCCCACAAACAACACACCTGTGTTAAATGATGGTGCACAGGTAGTCGGATGGACGTGCCCATACAAAAAATAATATACACCTTCCATCGAGTAGGTTACGAACTCGCCTACACCCACCATTTTTTTTAATTAACCAGACAAATACATCAACCAACTTGATGACCATTATATAGTTGCATAGAAACTGAACATACTGAATCCATCCCTGCAAGAATAAATAATTCAGGGAAACCAAAGCTGCACCTAGCCATGTTTCCATGGATAGGTATGGGGCACATAATCCCCTACTCCACTCTATCCAACGATCTCGCTAACAGAGGCCACCGAATCTCCTTTCTGCTGCCCAAAAAAGGCTTGCTTAAACTCCAAAACCAAAATATTCACTCAGAGTTGATCAAATTCTACACTGTTGCAGTGCCTCATGTCGAAGGCCTGCCCCTCGGCGCGGAGACGACAGGTGACATCGACTACAGCGGGAAGGACCCGCTTGCCATAGCCTTTGACGCCATGTCCGATGAAGTGGAGGAGCTTATTTCGGTTCTAAAACCTGATATTGTGCTTTTCGATTTTGCCCACTGGATGACAAAGCTTGCTGCCAAAATCGGGTTCAAAACTGTTTGCTATAATATCGTTTCTGCCTCGTCCATGGCTATCGGGGTGGTTCCCGCAAGGCACTTCCCAAAAGATCGGCCGACGACGGATGATGAACTGGCGGAGCCTCCTAAAGGGTATCCTTCTGAAACAGTCGTCATCCGCCGCCGTCGTCACGAGGCACGGGCTCTGTCTTTTATCTGTTCCACTTACGGAGACATTACTTTCGACGTTCGCATCACCTCCGCGTTGCAAGAGTGCGATGCGATTGGTACGCGAACTGTTCGTGAGTTAGAAGGCCCGATGTGTGATTACCTGGCCAGCCAGTACAATAAATCTGTTTTTTTATCTGGGCCTGTTCTTCCACAGGCTCAGAAAACTGTTTTGGAAGAGAAGTGGGATACATGGCTTAGAAAATTCAAGCCGAAATCCGTCCTCTATTGTGCGTTTGGAAGCCAAAACATCATGAAAAAGAATCAGTTTCAGGAGCTGGTACTAGGTTTCGAGATGACGAGGCTGCCTTTCTTCCTCGCCCTGTCGAAACCCCACGGCGTAAACTCCATGGAAGAAGCGTTACCGGAAGGATTCTTGGAAAGGGGTGGGGACATGGGCGTGGTTTAAATGGGTGGGTTCAGCAAACTCAGATTCTGAACCACCCTTCCGTCGGGTGCTTCGTCAGTCACTGCGGAATCGGATCTATGTGGGAATCTCTGTTGAGTGACTGTCAGATCGTGCTGGTTCCATGGCTGGGAGATCAAATCCTGAACGCGCGGCTGCTGGCGGATGAGATGAAAGTGGCTGTGGAGGTGGAAAGGGGTGAGAATGCATGGTTTTCTAAGGAGGATTTGTGTAAGGCCATTAAATCTTTGATAGACGAAGACAGCGAAATGGGGAAGACGATCAAGCAAAATCATCTTCGATGGAAGGAAACTTTATCAAAACCTGGATTTTACGATAATTATATTGATAATTCATCAAGAATATGCATGAACTATTTGGTTTCTGAATATTTTCTCCGAGATTAATCTCTCAAGATTAAGATCAATGTTGTTTTATCTTTTCTAAATTTGGCGTTCTAATGCTCTTATCACTCTTGAATTTTTCTTTTCAGACGTAATTGTAAATTTGATGGGTTGAATTGAATATTCGACAATTTAAGGATTTGTTGGAAATTTAGACATTGCTGGCTTTTAAGAATAGGAACATCAACTTTTTTTTTTTTTTTTGAATTGTGAATAATGAATTTAGATAACCAAATATAAAAAATGCATTATTACACTAATGAAGAAATAAATAAAACAACATATAAGATCTTATAGAAAATGACATTTTTGTTGGCAAGGTAAAGGAAGAGTTAACTTTTGATTTTAAAAAATTATCTGAAACATATTTTAATTGAAAAAACTTTTTTAAAAATATATTTAAAGTAAATTTATAATTTTAAAATATAAATCTCACGTATATATATGTAACATTTTTCTTACACAAAAAATTGACAATTCGAGTCCTTTATTGAAAACGACATGTTGCTTGTCAAGTACAGAAGCTGCATCTATCCTAAATTTAGACTATATTGTAATATTTAAGTCTGTATACCAGAATTGTTTTCCTCGATTGCCCCAACATTCCATGTGCCCTTTTAAAAATAAAATAAAATTCCTTTCAATGCATTTATTAGTAATTTCCGCATATCTTACCAATTTTTATTAACTAACTCATGTAGATAGGATAAATAATTCAACTTGTTTATCTATCATTTTAATCTTAAATAAAATATTGGAGAAAATCTTTATTTTATATATAAAAAATAACGAATAAATCAATTATTTAAAAATAAAAATATTATTCATAATTCAAACAATACATAATATTAATATATTGTATTATATTGTGATGCTAGTATTGATGCCTATAGCTCCACGTCTTAAATTGTTGTGTGTATTTTAGTAATTTGACTAGTGACCACGTTAAACATCTTAACAATTTAACAAGACGTTCTTGGCTAACTAACACATGATTAGGATATCGTCGAAATCTATCATATTAAGTTGAATAAGTTCTACCTCGAAGATTTGATTACTTGTGCAGATCTCTCAACTTCTATGTACTTTACGGGTTTCATTTGTATTGATAGCCGATGTTGTTACTCTCAATGGCTCGCTAAGAGTTTTGTATTCAAGATTTAGTTTTCTAGAAAATCTTTTCGATACAAACGAGTGGATACCACCACAATAAAACAGTACATAGGTAGTCATTTTATTGATTAGAATAGTGCATGTCACCACATTATTTGTTTTGTCTACCTCATCTTGGGTCATGGCTAGCACACGAGCATTATGTTTGTTTTCCTTAGGTTGTGAGTTCCTATGTTTGGTCCGGTTCCTTTTATATCCTTGGTCTTGGGACAATCAATGATATGATGTCCTAACTTTCCGCACTTGAAGCAAGCTCTCAACTTCTTGTAGCACTTCCCAAGGTGTCGTGGTTGCAAGTAGGACATGTCTTTATTTCTTCGTTGCTGTGGTGGAAGAGGGTCCTTTCGATTGGTCACTTGAAAAGCTGGTCCGCTTGATATTTTGCTCGGCTTGCAGTGACTAACCCACAAAAGGTCATTTGTTTTCGCCATCCCGACAATTGATGTCAGTTTCAGCGCTCATAGCTGCTCCCATTAAGTCAACAAAGCTGGTAAGCTTGTATAATCTTAAGGCTAATGGGATTCGGCCCTTCAACCTTTTTATTATAGCGATGCATCTTCAAAGTTCTGTCCACCATAGTGGTTGGAACATTGATTGCAAGAGCATTGAGTTTAGAATTATATTCTATAACCATCATGTCATGAGTATGGGTAAAACTTTCGATTTCACTCAGCTTTTGTAACCAAAATTATGTTGGGTAGTATTGCTTCATAAATTACCTTCGGAACATTTGCCATTTGATTGGTCCGACATTCACCAGGGCTGGTGAAATTATTTCCCACCATTTTCATGCTCTGTCTTCGAGAAATTGGGTCACCACATTCACTTGAAGTTCTTTTGGCACCTTTAGCAGATAGAGTTGTGTTTCCACGTTCTTGAGCCAGTTATGTACAATTTCTGGACCAGGGTTCCATCAAAGGTTGGGATGCTGTTCCTTCAAAGAGACTCATAATGGTACTTAATACCATGTTGTTGGGGTTCTCGTGGCGGCTGGTTGGGATTCGCATTTGGGTTTGCAAACTCTTGTAGTGTTGCAGCCATCAGACAAGTAAAAGTACAAGATTTGGGGTGGACAGAATTTTTCGCAGGCTTCACAAAAGTGGCAAGCTTATAAATTTTAACACACATTGAAATTATGGAGTAACGGACAGATTCGAGCTTTAAGACCACTATGCGAATATATAAGTTATCAAAATGTTCCAACAAATGGCAAACATTTTGAATTTGTAATTCCAAATGATGGAATGTGAATTTTTTCCGGTACGATTCGACTAGCAAGGCATTGAGATTTTGCTAAAATTTGACTTCGTCAAAATTTCTCTATCAAACTCCCAACTGAATTATAAACCTGGTGGTTATGATACCAATTAATTGTGACGCCCCGGGGGTTGAGGCGGCGCATAAGGAATTAGAAATTGTTTAACAAAAATAATGTAGATATAACGTCCTTAGATCAGAGAATCATAGATACATAAAATTAATTAAGATGTTTTGTTGTTAACAGAATAAAAATACTTGAGGACATTAAATTTACGCAATTGAGGCTTTTAAATAGGATATTATTGTTACTATTTACAATATTTATTTAATCTTGAAATAATGCGTGATCACATATAATATTGTGTGCTAAATTCGTGTAGAGGGAAATACATAATTATGTCTTGTGATTTGCATTATGAATATTAAAAAAAGGGTGACCTTTTTAATAAATATAGGGGTAATTTACAATTAATGAATAGAACAGGGGTTTATATGGGATTTAATAGAATTTATGATCCACACACCTCTTCCACCACAGTTGATTCTGTACAAGGTCGTCTGATTGTCCATATGTTATTTAAATCCTGGAAAATTTTCAAAATTATTATGTCCTCAATATAAATTTAGACTTATGCAGCTCATTCTCAGTAAATAGAAATCTGGGGATGGGTCTTGTTTGGGTTTTTTTTAAAAATAATATATATTTAAAACTTATTTATTAAA
>NW_027360223.1:0-623 GCF_012295235.1 Primulina huaijiensis
TTTAATAATTTTGTTTTTTATATTATAATAAAAAGATAGAACAAAATATTATTTTAAACTCGATAAAAAAACAAAATAATAAAGTGAAGATGATGAAAAAATGAGGGTTTTAAAAAAAGAGTAGGTCTCTTGTGATATTATTTCACGATCTTTATTCGTGAGAGGTGTCATCCTACTATATTTATAATAAAAAGTAATATTTTTTACATAAAAATAATAATTTTTTTATGGTTGATCCAAATAAAAGATATGTATCGCAAAATTGATCTATGAGACCGTCTCACAAAAGTGTTTGTGTTTAAGAAAATATGTAAAGATATTTTAGATATGTGAAACATTAAAATAAGATATTTTTGAAAAAAAGTGGGTATACTAACTTTTTAAAAACATCTGTCAAACTTATTTTTGACATCTTATATGTTGTTTTAAACTTTATTTTACCAAATAAATTAGGAGAACTTATAAGTTTTAAAAGAATTTAAAAGTTTTTTAAGAGCGTGCTCTCATAATTTGTTTATTTTAAAAGTTACTAACAAGTTGTAAGATGTCAAAATTAATTGTAAGTTGTTTTAAAAAAGTTGTGAAACTCCATCTTTTTTCAAAAAAATATTATTTTAATATTT
>NW_027360224.1:0-2454 GCF_012295235.1 Primulina huaijiensis
TTTTGATTGTCAAAATAAAATAAAAGTTTTAAAACTTCCGCTGCGTTTGGGCACGAGAAACCGAGATCCAACATCACCAACCTATAGTGAGCAAGGAAACCCCAAGATTTTCTGCCAATGGTGTTTTTGAGGTATATATCTTGTGAATTTTTGCATTATATGAGTCTGTACAGCATTTAGATTTTATAAGCTGTTATTTCCTTGTTATTACGGCAGCCATTTCTTGCTCAAGAACAACATAATTTCATTAAGGATGTATATCAGAAACCTAACAATATATCTGGAATCAGATTTGATATCTTTAATATTAAGATTAATCTTTGATATTATTAGATTTGTGATACTCTATGCACTGCATATGGATGTAATTTGTGGCCTTACCACGTTAATCCCGTGTTAGCGTTGCATTCTCTTTTCATTTTATTATTACTATTTAAAATTCAACAATATGTTTTGGATTAGACGTTGCAACTGAAGTCTAATATAATTAATAAGATTAATATTGAGTAATCAAACTGAATATATTTCGATCACTTGGAACAGTTTATGACACGTACTCCTTGGTGGACGATTCCTACGGTCTGGCTACCAGTTGTATGCTGGTTAATCTCATCATCTGTGAAGAACAACCTTCCTCCATATCATCTACCAATGTCATTAATTGCTGGTGTTTGCTTCTGGACATTGCTCGAGTACATCTTGCATCGATTTTTATTCCACATTAAAACAACTGGCTATTGGTTAGTCAATTTTCTTACATTACCCTATCACTTTTTACTGTCAAAATGAAGCAACAAGTTTTGATAGTTTGAAAATTTCACACAGGGGAAACACAATTCATTACCTCCTCCATGGATGCCATCACAAGCACCCAATGGATGGACTCCGACTTGTTTTCCCTCCAGCTGCTACTGCAATTTTACTTGTGCCTGTACGTATACAAAACACGTGAAAAATATCCAAATTTTCTTACTTTATAGCATTTTTTCCCTTTACAATCCTTGTATATGTGATATATATCAGTTGTGGAATGTGATTAAGCTTCTAGCACCTGCATCTTGTGCCCCTGCATTTCTTGCCGGCGCCCTACTAGGATATGTTACATATGATTGCACTCATTACTACTTGCATTATGGAAAACCATCCAAAGGAGTTCCTCACGATCTCAAGGTAAAGCAACATTAGGCAAGAATCATGTCGAGCCCATAAATTTCAAATTTTTATTTATTTGTCCCATAATTATAGTCGAGAGACAATTTTAGGCCTTTATGTATACAATTAAAGACCTTTTTTCCCCAAAAGACGTGCTAATGGGAGGTGGCCCAGTACACGCTCTTACATCACATACTAACCAGGAGCTCCATAATGTAATAATGATGGGAATTTCGTCCCTAGGATTTGAACTTGTGACTGTCTGATACCATGTTAGAAATCACTTTTAGAAGCTTGAGTTTAGGAGAGAGGATTTAGTAATGGTATTTATACTTTTAACATAGAATTTGGCACATTTAAGTAATAATGACTGAAGTTAGTTGTTGGAATATCATTACTCCGACTAAAATGTTAATTTGAAGAATAATTCATCGATCGGATGGTAATTTTTGTAGAGACATCACATGAACCATCACTTCAAGATTCAAGATAAGGGATTCGGAATCACTTCAGCTTTCTGGGACAGGATATTTGGAACACTTCCTCCCAAACCTGCTAAGAAAAGTAGCTGATTTCAGGGAAATCTTTGAATTATTTTTTTCTCTGAACCGAAGTTAACCGAGTCGGACTAACAAACATAGCATTGCTTTCTACGCGAGGAATTTAGCTCAGGCTGTAGATTTTTGTTTTCTTAGTCTTATCTCTTCCATTCTTTCGTTATCTCAACTATACTCGCCATAGTAATTATAGGTTAAAGGTTCATTAGATTTTATACCTTTTTTGTTATTAAATTATTGAGAGATTGATTTAATGTAAAATAAACACAGACTGTTACAAAGAGCGTTTCTAGGCATTTTTTTTACCATTTTTTAAATCATAATCTATATGGCTGGATGAAATGTTGGTGACAAGAGATTATGTTGATTTTGGATGCACAATATCTATCTGGAAAACATACTTAATTTGGTTTACAAATGTTTTTTAAAGTTTCTATTGTTTTTTTAGTGTTTGGATTCTATAATTAAAATAATATCTTATCTGAGTGTTCTTTAGTTATTATTTTTCGTGTAGTTAGAGGTATAAATGAATCAAATTGAAATGACTATGTTGAAAAATTTAAAGTTTGAAATAGAGATATTCGAGTTCGAATGCTCCATTCGAATATTGGAAAATTACATATTTTTGTCCGAGTTCGATTTGAATTAGGGTTTGGATTCGATTTTGTCTCGAAAGATTCGAACATGTTCATTAGCTATCTCGAAAAAATACTCGAAATACTCAAAATGTATTTATTTAATATAT
>NW_027360225.1:0-442 GCF_012295235.1 Primulina huaijiensis
GATATTTTATCACCTAAAAGAGATATTAATAATAATGTTTCAAGTTGTCTAATTAATCTGAGTTTGTAGTAGAATACAAAGATATAAAATGAATCAGAATACGAAAAAAATTAGGCAAAAACTTGTATGAGACGGTCGGGTAGTATTTGTGAGACGGATCTCTTATTTGGGTCATCCATGAAAAAGTATTACTTTTTATGCTAAGAGTATTAATTTTTGTTGAGAATATGGGTAGGATTGAACCCGTCTCACAGATTACGATCAGTGAGACGGTCTCACATGAGACCCACTCATAAAATTAATACATAACACTTAAATTTATTATATTTTTACATTATCTACTCAGTTCTTTTTAGGTTAGGCCCCATCTAAAATAAAAAAAATACATATGAGACGATCTCACGGATCATATTTTGTGAGACAGATCTCTTATTTGGATCAT
>NW_027360226.1:0-950 GCF_012295235.1 Primulina huaijiensis
AAATTTTAGAAGCAACCATCTATAAAATATAGTTAGAAAGATTACATCAATTGGTTGGTTCTCTTCATTAAACTTCAAAAGATTAATGTTTGGAGCACAAAGGCTAATAAAAAGGATCTCATTAAATTGATTGGATAGATTATTAGAAATCAAATTTTAATAATTATAATAATATAATAATTATAATGTTAGATATACTTTGTGTGTTACATATCTTAATTGAGGCAAAAATTTATGTGAGACGGTCTCACGGGTCGTATTTTGTGAAGAAGAATCTCTTATTTGGGTCATCCATGAAAAATATTACTTGTTATGATAAGATTAATACTTTTTATTGTGAATATCGATAGGGTTAACCCGTCTCACAGATAAAGTTTCGTGAGACCGTCTCACAAGAGATTATATATACTCGAACATGTTATATAATAAAGAATTCAATTAAGTGATATGTTACTGTATAATTTGTTTTGGATGAAGTATGGGAAACTTTGTCGTTCTAAGTTGCTTCCAATTTTTAGATAATTTATTTCAAATTAATAGTTTTTTTTGTGTGTGTTATATTAAATTTAAATTTATACTTTTTGTGATACGTTATTATTTTATTTTGTTAGCAAATATTAAATAATATGGTCATATTTTTTAACTTTTTAACAAGTACTACACTCGTCTCAATTATTAGTAAAAGAGTAGAAAAAATATTACTAAATATGATACGAGATTATGTATTTGATACGAACAAGAAAATAAATGTGACCTATATTGGAATAAAACAACTTAATGTCCTAACATATAACATATCGATTAGGATATCTTATCCTATTGGTAGGATTACACTTGAGAAAGAAGATATCAAAACCCCATCAAAGAAAATTGTTGGTTGAGCTTCCCAATATGCTCTAACCCTTGGATTCTACGCTTCTTTCCGAGTTGAGAATATTAATAATATAACT
>NW_027360227.1:0-461 GCF_012295235.1 Primulina huaijiensis
CAGTGTTCAATAGGATTATGTTTCGGGCAGAAGGTGCGGCGCCCGGGCGGTAGTTTGTGACCGCCCGAGCGCCAGTGCATCCCAAGCCGAGTATCCGGACAGAGTGTGCGGCGCCCGAGCGGTGATTGTTAACCGCCCGAGCGCCGCTTGGAAATTGTGAAGAATAAGACACGTATCATTAACCATGCAACGAGATATATATATACACATGTCTCCAAGTGCTTCAGAAAGGAAAAGAAAGAACGAGAAAAGCTCCACAAAATTCATACGCCTTTTAGTTTAGAAATTTGAAGTTTGTGAAAGATACGCCCGTTAGATTTTGAATCCGACTTCAATACCGTGTTCCTATCAACGCAGGCTACAACTGGACGTAAGTTTTGTTACGTTTAGATACGATTTGAAATTATGATATTTTTAGAATCGAATATGAGTCATATATGGTGTTTCTGATATAATAGACA
>NW_027360228.1:0-348 GCF_012295235.1 Primulina huaijiensis
TGTTTTGTAGCATCAAAGTAACGATAATTTATATTTATAAGATACGTAAATTTATTTAAAAGTAGGTCGGTTTCACGAATCTTTATCTGTGATATTTGTCAATCTTACTGATATTCAGCATAAAAAATAATATATTTGCATGGATGACCCAAATAAGATATCTGTCTCACAAAATACGATCTGTAATACCGTCTCACACAAATTTTTGCTTATATTTAAATGTTATCATTCATAATATTTATTTTTATATATACTGTTTATATATTTATGATATCTTATCGTTCCTCCTCAGAAATGTATAGATTTGAACAAGGATCTATATGACTGATTGATCCGATTCATATCTAT
>NW_027360229.1:0-575 GCF_012295235.1 Primulina huaijiensis
GTTAATTTTTCTCATTCTTTTTTAAAGTTTTAAATACAAAAAATAATTTTTATTTTCTTAGAGATTTAAGAAATAATCCAATTTTCAAAAAATAATTGTAAAAAAAATAAAAAAAAAGACTAAGAGTTCGAACAAGACAAAATTATACAAGATAATTTTTTTTTATATCGTGTCAATTTTTTGGTATTATTTTTAATTTTTCGATAGGTTCAACCTTTTTAAATTTTTTGTAAATTTTTTTTAATTAGATTATTTCTTATATCCCTAAAAAATATATATATATTTCCTGTATTTAGACGTTAATTTTATTTTTGTTACAAATATGTGATAATAAAATTTTAACTTTTAAATAAAAAATTAACAAGATAAAAAATGGAGAAAATAATTTTTTAAAAAGAGTTATAATATTAAAAAAAAGTACATATACCTTCGTTTTTTCTTTTTCGTTCGGAATCACATATTTGCTATAAAAAAATTAAATTTTTATTAACATTTTTTTTGAAAAAAAAGAGTTGAAAAAATTATTAAAAAAAAAGTAAGAAGAAAGACGTCATTTTACTCCCACAAAAACCAAA
>NW_027360230.1:0-2700 GCF_012295235.1 Primulina huaijiensis
TTTTCGTGGGTAACCGACCCATATAGAATATACGTTTCACAAAATTGACCCGTGAAACTGTCTTACATTAGTTTTGTGTTTGATATTGGAGTTGGTATTTTTCATGTTAATTTCCTGTTTAATTAATTATTTTTATTATTATTTGCTAATGGGAACTGTAAAAGAGTAGGTCTTTCATAAGACGGTCTCACGGATCTTTATTTGTGAGGCGAATCAATTCTGTCCATATTTACAATAAAAATTAATATATTTGACATAAAAAGTAATATTTTTCATGAGTGACTCATATAGAATATCTGTTTCACAATATTGACCCGTGAAACCGTCTCACTGGAGTTTTTGTGATTGTAAAAAGAGTTTTGAGTGTCCAAATGTTGATTATTTTTTTCCCGTAATTGATAACATATTTAATTTTTAAACCTGCTTATTCAATGTGTTTATATTTGGACTTGAGAGATATTCTTTTATTATTGTTGACTACGTATTTAATTAGGATTGTGATTTCATGAGAATTTTGTCTATACTGTAGTGGACCATCTTGGATTGCAAATGGGAATTTCACATTCTACAATAGAAGGTTGGAGATGTGACCAAATTTTTAAATTTTTTGTGATTTTAAAAAATTATGAAGATATTAGGTTATTAATTTAATAATAATTTTATCAAAAATTCTTTTTAAAAATAGAGTAGATGTTAACAAATCCTTCAACCCGAGCGAAAATTTTATATTTATTTTTTAGAAAAAATCACAATACTTTATTTTATATCATTATTTATGGGACTGTCCTTTTTCTAGCTGTGTCCATCCGTAGTCTTTGTGTACGTAATCTCTCTCTTTTTTTAAAAAAAAAAAAACTATTTTTGCGTTAAAAAAATAAGACAAAAACTTGTGTGAGATGGTCTCACGGGTCGTATTTGTGAGACGGATCTCTTATTTGGGTCATCAATGAAAAAGTATTATTTTTTATACTAAGAGTATTACTTTTTATTGTAAATATGGGTATGATTGATCCGTCTCACAGATTAAGATCCGTGAGACGGTCTCATATTAGACCCACTCAAAAAATAATTTCGTACAAGATTTTGGTATGTTAATATTAATTTTTTAGTTTTAGACTATTTTGATGAAATTGAAATTATGAAATTAGAATATATGACGTGACATCGAAAATGGTTGATTTGTTAGATGTCAAGTCAATTATTAGACCAAAATATTAAAAATTAATATACCAAAACAAAATTTCCAAACTTCAAAATTGAACAAACTAACATACTAAAAAAAATCATTTCCCAAAATAAAGAGAGAGCAAGAAACTGAGCCCACAATATTTACTTATTATCGTTATCATTATTAATGTTATTCATGATATTAATATTATTAGTTTTATATTATCATGGTTATAAAATAATTATATGTATCTGCCTATTATTATGACAGGCCGACTTGGGCAACTTGCCTACATGCAAGTGTTAATATCGTCGAAAACGCCATTTGTTGATACTTAAACATCAAAATTTAATGAGACCAAATTAGGATAATTAAGCTGATTTTGTCATTCAGTCTAAATTTTATGTTAGTCTACTTAATCAAAAAATTTTGATCTTAATATAACAAATATTTATTTTTGCAATTTCAATCTGATTTTCGTCAAAGTGTTGACATGACAACGAATAATGTGAACATGATGTCAGATAAAATCGAACTAAAAGTGTAAAAAAAAAAATCACACTAAAACCAAAATTTGAATAATTAAAAGAGTAGGAGTAATATTCATGCAACCATATTGCTAAAAATGGACAAAAGCATGAAAACGATATGGACAAGTTCTATCCAAAATTCATCGACCAAGCCAAATTGAATTTGTCAGTTTATGCAGGTTCCATTTTTATTATTTTATTATTATTATTATATTTCAATTTCAGTTGAACAAAGTGCATGCATGATGCCCTACGTAGCTAAATGTCTTAATCATATTTGACTGGATGGGATGAATTTTTTTGCCCTAGTTCCACGAATACGAGTGTTAAGTATTGTTGGAAAATAATTGGGTTTTTGGCTAACTAATCTTGAAAAAATAACTTGAGTAGTGGACTTCGTTCAACAAAAGTTGAAAATTATTTGGAAAATTGAAATCTACATTTCGAATAACTATGGTTAAAATATCAATTTTTCAAAACAGATTTAGGCCTTTTGGGTGGCTTGATTTGTTGTCTTTGGTTAGGGCTTAGTTTGAGTTTTGAACCTTATTGGTTTAGCCTGAACTTTGAGCAATGATTAAGTCAAATGGGTCCATATCTTGGGACTACAAGTTAAATTTATAGCAATTATCATCTAAGTCATGTAAAAACGAACGTTTGTCGTTTTATTAAAAATTTGGTGCAACTCAAATATTTTTGAGTCACATACTCAAATCTTTTTGAATAGCATAACAGCCAAATATAATGGTTCAATCACTCTACCCACCAAAGACAATTATTTCACCTCAACAATTTCTTTCTCAATAATTACACCCCTTTCCTTGCCGTCAATGAGAATCGAACATATATATGACCTTCACTTGATACCAATGGTAGGACCGAACACTTGTCTTGTTACCAAAAGCTATAGCTGATGGTAATTATACAACTCAAACCGTTTTAAACCACATAGCAACCATGGTTCTACACAACAAAGACAATTAATGCACCTCAATAGACCAT
>NW_027360231.1:0-1100 GCF_012295235.1 Primulina huaijiensis
TATTTCTATTTATTTAAAGTGATTATATAACTAATGATTTATTTAGAATTTATAATAAAAAAATAAAAAAAATCTTATTATGTCATCTTACATGTCAATTTTGTGAAACAAATCTTTATCATGCTACTCATGAAAAATATTATTTTTTGGCAAAAACTTGTGTGAGACGGTCTCACATGTCGTATTTTGTGAGACAGATCTCTTATTTGAGTCATCTATGAAAAAGTATTAATTTTTATGCTAATAGTATTATTTTTTATTGTAAATATCGATAGGGTTAACCCGTCTCACAGATAAAGATTCATGAGACCGTCTCACAAGAGACCTACTATTATTTTTTAAGTTAAAAGTATTATTTTTCACTTCATATATGTATCGGTTCGATTCGTCTAAAACCGTCTCAACTCTAAAATACATATACATATGAGGCATATCTCAATTTGCTAATCGAAATCTACATAGATTGATTATAGATGTAAATAATTCGGTGGATTCATCTTTGATAGCTCTTTTTTTTCTCTAGGAAATAAATAATTAGACTATCTACATGTATTTTAAATTGTTTATAAATTAAACATTCTTTTATCCCACATAAGTTATATATTTTTTCCTCTAAATGTTTAAGATAAAATCTTTTTTTTTTATCTCTCGATTTCACTCTACCTGTGAAAACTAATTTACGACATCTGCCATAAGACTGACCAGAACCACCTACCAATCTTGGTGGCATTATAATTTTTTTAAGACCAATATTGTTTTATTGGTCTTTTAATAAAAATTATTTTATCGGGCTACAGTACTTCACATCTCTCGCGCACGCTGACGCTGGGGCAATTTAATGCTACCGAGGACTGCAGCTATTGAAAATCGGGCTGTTATGTACCCAATATTTTCCAAAAGAGACCAACCATGTCTACTGTTGCCAAAGCTGAGTCTTCATCGTCTCAAAGCGCAAACATATCGTATGCCACAATGACTTTCACTTCAATATATGACCGCAGTTGAGCTAATGATGCTTGTTTTCAGCCTTAATTATATATCTTTGTGAGGTTTTGTATTTAAACGCCATAATTACAATTAGTGAACAAGGAAAAGTAGCC
>NW_027360232.1:0-467 GCF_012295235.1 Primulina huaijiensis
AATCAACCATGAAAGAAAATACATAATCTCTCACACAAATTGGGACGGGGAGAAAATAACAAAACGACGCGTTCGTCGATCGTCGAACATGATCTATGATAATGTTACTCAGAGAATCCAAAAAAAGTCTTATATGTGTAACAATGGATCCTAGAAAACTAAGGCTCACTTCCGGTCATATGTGCAAAACGAGGAGAGAATTTGATGTGACTTGATAAATATGTAAGTTACACACTTGAGTAATCTTTAAAGCAATTTTCAATTGCAAGAAGCTCAAAACATGTAATGGACTAAGGCTTATCGACCTTCCATCCAATGACCAGTACTGGTGGGCTAGGGATCGCAATTTTCCCCACAGGTTTAGGGCCTCGCGGGGAAAACTCGAAACGGGGAAGGGAATTTATTATTTTTTTGGGTTTGGATTCGGGTTCGGAGATTTTTTTTAAATCCCCAATATAGTTCGGGAC
>NW_027360233.1:0-375 GCF_012295235.1 Primulina huaijiensis
ATTTCAAACAATGTTATTAGTAGAAATAAAGATAACAAATCCACTATAACATTCAAAAAATGATATACCTACAGAGACAACACAAAACCACCGAGAAGGAAGCTGCCATCAACTTCTTTTCGACCCTGTGCCTCGGTGTGGTAAGTATATCTCCCTAAAAGGTCCTTCTTCAAAGCTCGGACTGCATCACGATAGGCTATCCTACCCCATATATAAGTGTTAAACATATCCAAATCATCTACAACCCTTAGATATTTAGGGTCAATCTTCACGGTCTTTTTCCTAGTCCTCTCACCAAATACGTCACAACAGAAGTAAAGACTATCCATCTTTAACTTCTCCACATCTATCCCAGTGTCATTCTGCCCTTGGACA
>NW_027360234.1:0-801 GCF_012295235.1 Primulina huaijiensis
CCCAAAAATTGATTTATTCAGATCCAAACTAAAAAAAATTTTTAATTCAGTTCAATTGGTTTTGTTATTTACTAAAAAAAATAGGTATGTTTTCATCTAGTAAAAAAAATTAATTTTAATTTCTACATATAAATTTATGAAACACTGATTTTATTTAAATAATCTATAACAATTGAATATCAAAACATTGAATCTTTATTTGCAGACTCACCGATATTTATAAAATAAATAAAACCAAAGCGATTTAAATAACTAAATTTTCAACCATAAAACAAAAAAAGAAAAAAGAAAAAAGAAAAAGGACTCGCAAGTGAAGCAAAGGAGCTAGTCTCCTTGAAAAGAAGGAATCAGGAGTCAGACTCCGACTCTCATAAAACCTCTTTTTTTTTTCTTTTCTTTTTTTTTTTTAAAAATTTATGTTTTATTTATATTTGTTTATTTTTACTTTAAAATTATAATATTTATTTAAAAACACGTTAGAGTTCGATCTTTATTAATTTTGAACCAAATTTTTTTTTTGAAATATATAATCTTCGAGAACATAAACCACATGAATATATAAATTCATTACATCAAGTTTTGCTAAACTTTATAATTAGTTAGTTTAAAGGAAGTTTAATAATATATAGATAAAATAAATTTTTTTATCTATTAAATTTTCCAACAATTATTATTACTAGTCATGTCCTTTCACAAGCGAGATATGCATATATATTAACAAATTCTATTGTTATTAACTTTTTTATTTTTAAAATTTTGAGATATTATATTAAAATTTAAAATTTAAAAAACGTTTTTTTT
>NW_027360235.1:0-774 GCF_012295235.1 Primulina huaijiensis
TGAATAAGATTCCAAAATTGTAAATGCATCCTATGCTACTTACAACTGCATAAAACCTGCATAAAAATCAATTACTTAAATTATTATGATCACTTCAAAAATAATTAATCACCACCTTATTGCCTAAAAAAGGGACATATATTTTTAATCAAAAATTTTGTATGTAATATAAAGATTTGAGCAATGCCAAACTACCCAAAAATCAAAATAGTACTAATGCTTGATAAAATAAAAATAAATAAAAAGATAATATATCCACTTGTTTAGGACGGCATTAAATCGAAATTGACTTTAATTATCCACAATTAAGAGGATATAGTTTATTGATGGAACAGATGTGATATTTTCAACAAGTTATACATCTACGTACCAACCAAAAAAAAAAAAACATTATAAGTAACAGATTTGATTAAATAATCAGTAGGAAAAAATATTATACATAAAAAATACTCACATGAATCCAGTCCAAAGGTTATATTTGGCTTCGAAAATATAGGATTCTGCCTCAACTTTTTGGTAGCTTACAAACATCACAATGGCTGCAACCAAAAGCGATACCACCGCTGTTCCTCTCATTATTATGGTCAATATTGGCTTGTTTCCTCCCATTAATAACAATTTTTAAACTTTAATTTCCCTGGGAAAAAAAATTTAATCTTCTTTTAACTAATATTTGGCATATAATATTTTCAAATTTTAACATTATTTGTTTGATTTGCAGTTTTAATGTTATGATCATAAGTGTGAAGATTAATAATTCGCACAAAAAATAAT
>NW_027360236.1:0-528 GCF_012295235.1 Primulina huaijiensis
TGCTAATTTATTATATTGTATTATTATGATAGTTGAGATATCATCCAAGGAAAATAAAATATTTGATCATTTTGATGTAAATCTAATGAATTTTTTTTATTCGATATATATTATCAGTTATTTTTAAAATACTGTTTGCGTGATTAAAAAACAAGACTAAAATATTTTTAAAAACACTATTTATTGATCTATAAATAACAATATAGTAGTTTGTGAAATACTAATAATAAATACATATTTTTTGTAATCTTGTATGTGTATAAATTAGTTTTCCATGTACAAAATTCAATTTTTTTAAGAAATTAGATGAATTTTAAAATTTTGAAAATGTTGCTGCTCTATGATAAAATGATATAGATATATTTATTTTTTCAAGAGAGAACATGAAAAAAAATCCGTGAAACCGACTATTCTTATGTCAATGTTGTTATAACAAAATAATTTTTCTAATTTTTTCGTTAGTTAGTTAGTTATAATATTTTTTTTTCTTATTTTTAAATTTTAATATATTTTATAATAATTTAGTAA
>NW_027360237.1:0-1665 GCF_012295235.1 Primulina huaijiensis
TACATCAAGATCGAAAACAATATGAATTATCATCAATGATATTGTAAAGAGGACATAACATGCGTCAATCTTTGGCCCACAGGTATGTAGAACTGTACTCCGAAATCATTGGTTTGTCATTGAACGCACATAGAGATGATACATCAAGATCGAAAACAATATGAATTATCATCAATGATATTGTGAGGAGGACATAGATTTATATATAAGCAAAGTGGACCATCTTAAAAATTACAGCGAGTTGGCTACTTGCATTTCGTGATCAACCGAGAATCAGTTGACTTAATGAAAATGACCGCACATGATTAGATTAGATTAGATTAGATCAATCGGATTACTTAGTCGAAGTTGTTGGCTTGATACTGAATATGTATTGATTTTTCCTTTCCTAATGTATGTTTTGTTATCAAATTATAAATAAATAAAAAAAGATAAGAATAAAATTTAATTAATTTAACAAGTACTTGAAATCATGGGGTTGGTTATTCGTAACCCAGTCCAGAAACATAATGCCCTGTATTTGATTCAATTTTATCCTTTTGTACTACCTCTTGTCATTTTTTGCCTATATCTTGATTTAGTCCCTTGGTATTTTGTTTTATCTAATAATCCTTTTTTTCTTGGTGGTAATATTCAAAAAATAAAATAAAATCACATGCATGTTTCTTTTTCTTTCTTCTCGTTTTGACAAATCAAGACATGTTTATTTCTTGTTATTTTTCTAAATCAAGGTGAACTTCGGACACCTCAGTTTCGTCTAAAATTTGAGATCTAGATGACATGAGCTTGAGTACACGTTTATGAAGTTTGGACCAAAAGTAGGTGGCGGCGAGAACGTCACGTTTCCGGAATTAATGATTCACCATTTTTTGTTCTATTTGCAACTTTATATTTACTGGACTAATAAAATAACTTATTTTTTGTGAGATGGAACTAATTTGTAGGGTGGGGAATCAGATCGAGTCATTCCGATCCAAACCCGAAACTCATCCAATAAATCGGATAACTAGTCAGGTACGTTTAATCAGATCGAGTTCGGGTAGAAAATATGTATCTGAAATACTCGATATGTATCCAAAAACTCGATTTATTTGTTTAATACAAAAGTAGCTATGAGCTTGTTTAGAGTGATCCAACTTTTTGGCCTTTTGAAATTTGAAGACCCTACTATAGGATTATAGCCCCAACGTGAAAAGTTGAAAATTCGAAACCCTTCATTTCTCTCTAAGTTATGACGGGCGACCAACACACAACTTCTTTGACCCCGTGAACTGGAAGTCATAGACAATTGTATAATTATTATTTGAAAATATTGCAATTGTAGGCCATCGACCATTGCTTTGTATAATTATTATTTGAAAATATTGCAATTGAAGGCCATCGACCGTTATTGTATCTGGTTTTGTAGTACATGTAATTACGATAACTTCACTAACCTATTGAAAAATATGGTTTCTACTAAATATATATAGACAAAAATTTGTGTGAAACGAACATGTCGTATTTTGTGAGACATATATCTTATTTAAGTCATCCATGAAAAAATATTATTTTTTATGTTAATAGTATTACTTTTTATTGTGAATATCGGTAGGGTTGACCAAAGATTTTTGAACCGTCACCAAAGATTTTTGAACCGTCTCACAAGAGACCTACTTTTATATA
>NW_027360237.1:3533-7117 GCF_012295235.1 Primulina huaijiensis
TATATATATATCATTAAAAGATTCTTCATTTATGTGTAGAATATATATGGTTTCTAGATGAGATAAATTTAGATTTTTTTTTTTGTGTAATGGGGGATCGGAATTGATTGTTGCAACACTTCTAAAGATCGAAATTAGACCTACTCTTGAATTGGATGTAAAAATAAAAGGAGAAATCTGGTTTGGCGGCGCCCTGTGTGTCCGGCCGCATCTCATGGTGCTCTCTTGATTATGTTGTCGGCCAATGAAATATTCCGATAGACATCATTTATGGGCAAAACATTTTGTTATTTTGTGGACAATCCCACCAATCGACCTTTTTATTAATTTGTGTGCACATGCATTTATGAATTATATCTATATTGGCTTCGTATACATAGATCTATATTGGCTTCGTATACATAGATCCATCGAACGAACACCTAATCGGGCTATGTACTTGCTTACTTCGAGATGGATATATAAAATATATTCTCTGGATAGCCTAGAAATCACGTGGTACCATGCAATTTAAAAATTATACACGAGAATAAAGTACTTTTTTACTTAAAAAAATAATAATAATAAACGATGATGCGCACACACACTGCTGAAATCAATGTATCACGTGTTTCTTTTGATGAAGTCTACTAAAATTCATTCTTATCTCCATCCAAAAGGAACACCAGCTTGCTCTTTTTCTTTACTTTACGTGGTACCAAATAAATGTGCAGGCCGTGGTGGAGTTTCTTTTCTTTTTTCTCCGTAGCTCCTTTGCATACAATAATGTTTTGGAGATCATTAATGATATATTGTATGTATTGATTGATCGAGTGAGTGATGGTGGTATGAAAAAGCCGCCCTTGATAATTTGTAGATGTTTCTTCTAGGTTGTATTTGGATTTGATGAATCTGAAACAAACAAATTCATTTCTCTAACAACAACTTTCTATCCAAATTATATATAAGAGAATACAATATCTACTCTATAATTTATTTTAAAGCCTAAAATGAACTTAATTCATATTTATATAAATGTTCTAAAATAACGCGAATTGCGTCGAAGCGTGTAGATCAAGATTTAAGCTTAAGCAAGATTACTACGAGTTTAAGAGTAAAATACACATTTTAAATTTTTACTATGATTTTAAATAATAAGTAATCTCTTATTGGTAAAAATTAAATTGAAGAAGAAAAATTCAAAGATCGAAACAATCTGCCAATCTGGGCCGTCAAGGAAACCCATTTTTTGGCCCAATAAGTTTATCAGTTCTAAAACCCGTCCTTTTCAAATATCTGGGTCTGCCTGTATTTTTCTTGGCATGTTTTCATTTATTACTGCAACCAAGATTTCAGATTTGTATGCGGCGGGAATGGAATTGGAATAGCAAGGGAATGGAATGAGCAGTAATCCTACTCTCCCCACTCCGATTGTATGTGGGTCGGCTGAGGCTTGCTTATTTTCAGGTTATCTTCACCTCTCTTTTTCTCTCTGCAGCCATTTTCATGTATGTGTATGTATGGATATGCGTATATTTTGCTTATTGCTGGCCTGTTTACATCGCCTCAGTATGCGACTTTATCACCTCTATTCTCGATTTCGATTGCGGCAGCTTTGGATTACAGAATCCACTGACACGAAATCCACTCTGTATAATGTATTTGCAGTTATGAGTTTAGCGACAAGAAAACTGGCAAGATCTTCATTTTCAACTAATTTAACGTCTCGAAACACTGCGATCTCTTGCCAGTGAATTTGTGAAATCATGCTGCACGAATTGCTGTTGGCTCTCGTAGGTTACACCGGAGATCTCATAATCGATGGGAGGGAATACAATGAACCACCACGTGTTAGCTTATCCCCAGAAGCGCCTCTCGCCGAGGAGCCTACTTTCAAACTCGCTCCTGATATATCCTTTATCCAACCCAGCGATAAGTATTCACACTATATTTCACTTTATTTTCTGTTAATTCTTCTGTTAAGACATGAAAAGTTGATTTCTTCAGTATGGCAAGGGTTTTTTGTTTATAAATGTTTGCTTCGGGTTTTGACTTGCAGGGAAGTAATAGAAAGGATTATCACACTAGGGTTTTATTACCGGGAACTAGAACGTTTTGCAGCCAAATCTAGGAACTTGAGTTGGATTAAAGCTCCGAACGGGACTCCTTTATCAATAGTAAATAAATCATTGAAAGCTAAAAAGGTGAAGCCTAGCGTGTATAGAAGAGCAATTGCGAACGGCATTGTTGAGGTGCTCTCTGTTTACAGGTCTGCTGTTTTACTCATTGAGCAGAAAATGTTATCTGACTCTCTACCCATTTTGGCAACAGTGACGCAAGGACTCAATAAGGTAAAATATAAGATATTTACTTATTCTCTACTGTTTGAAAGTTGTGAGCCTGACTCTTTGTAATATTGCTCATGGCTCTGGTTGTGTTCTTTGTTCATTAGGGCTGTTTGCAAGTACCGTGAATTGATAACTGAAACATGTTATGATTTTCTCAATATATGATTGGAAATTTGCACTAGAAATGGGCTCGATTTATTTGCCGTTTTCCCATTTGATATATCTTTGTCCTTGGAGCTTTTGGTATAATAGTTTCTTGGAACCTGAGAATTTATTCATGCAGACTTTGCTTATATTATTATGTTTTATGTTTTTTTTTTCACACGGTTTGTGGGGCTATGTGGCAGTGGCGATATGCATGGTGTACTCGTATAAGGTTAATGTGAAATTACATTTAGAAATATCTTTATGTCGAGTAGTTTAATGATACGAAATTGTAATTGTTTTGTATTTGAAGCATATTTCTTTATTCATTCCAAATTTGCTTTCTTTCATTTCTATGAATGCTTACTTTCGAGTTTCCTTCACAGTTCTTGATTTTGTTGCCACCTCTTTATGGGCTAATTTTGGAGATTGAGCGTGATAACATTTGTGGAGGGAAACTTCTCAACCTTCTACACAAAAGATGCCACTGCGGAGTTCCTGAGCTGCAGACTTGCATTCAGAGGTGTGAACTGCTTGTTGAGATCTGCTTGTTTTATGCTTGTATCAAAATTGTTTTTTAAGCTTAGTTTTCTTAGGCGGTTGCTTCAGTCCGTATTATTCTGAAGTCTAGAACAGCAACAACTTGTCTTTAGAATATTGTTTTACATAATAGGTATGTATAAGCTTCCAGCTGAATAAACGAAGGGCTATGGAAGCTGTAGATCAATGGTTTTAAAATGCAATTTCTACGCATACACTCTTCATTGACTTTGTATGATGGATTGTGTAATAATTGTGTTAGACAGGCTATTATGGCATGGGCATCAGGTCATGTACAATCAACTGGCTTCATGGATGGTGTATGGCATACTTCATGACCAATATGGAGAATTTTTTGTTAGAAGGTATGAGATTTCCTAGTAGCTTTATTACTTACCTTTGATACATTAGCTTAAAAACATTGCTTAAATGGATTCCCTCCTTTTCAGGCAAGAGGATAGGGATCCTGAACATGAATCACCTCCAAATACTCTCGAGAAGTTGGCACAATTGTCAGTTAACAATGCGTCATTGGCTGATTGGCATCTGGGCTTCCATGTTTATCTGGTACAT
>NW_027360238.1:0-20532 GCF_012295235.1 Primulina huaijiensis
GGTGCAACTCTTGCTAGTGGAGAAGGTAAAGCAACTGGATCTAATTCATACAACCTAAGAAAAGCACCTCCATCCTACACTTATCGTTCCATTGACCCTTTCGTGTCGACCCTTCGGTTGAGAAATGGTGAAAACTGCTGTGAATTGTCCACTGATTGGAATGGTGAATTTCCAGGTTGGTTTGTATAAATGGTATTGATTATCAAGGACCAACACATTTGGTGTATTTTGTTTTGACCTTGCCCTTCTCTTTCCTTTTCACAGCATCTATTTTAACGGCTGACATGAAATATGGAAAGAAACATTTCATTGTGGATGAGAATAGGCGAGATACTTACGGGCAATTTCATCCCTTGCCTTATGGCAACGAACCACTTGTTTTGTCATCTTATATTGGAGATGTGAAGCGCTTGGTGCCGGTACGTATATGGACAAACTTGAAATTATCATGGCTATAATTGGTTTTGTTTTTGGCAAAATGCAATAAATAAGGCGGCGGCCGACGTTCGATTTATTTTTTGAATGAGACATTTTTTACTATTCATACTGTATTATTTTGCATGATTTATTAAATTAGTGGTATCACATCATTGATATTTAGTCTTTCTAAATGGTGGAAGACTTTTTAAATATTTAAATTGGCCCGCGGAGTTTTTTTTTGGTTTCGTTTCGTTTCTCACGAGTGGGAAGACACACTCTTGATTTTTGAAATTATTCTTTACTGAATTTAATGTCACGAAATTTGAAATGAGTTGGACTAAATAATTTTCAGGATTTCACTTATTAATTGTTGTTTTGGTAATTTCGCACGAGCTTACTATCCCACATTCTGGTTCAAAAATTCTGTAATTAAGTATTTGGACGGCTGCCGGGATGTTTTCCAGTAACACCTGTTTTGAACTTACAGGTCGGTCTTCATGACCCCCTTGCTTATGCAAGAAGTCTTGCTAGGTATTCTGCGAATCTTGGGCCTGTAGCCTGGAAAATTGCCTCAAAAAAAATCGAATCTGTGTTACCTGATGGGGTACAATATGGCCCTGGTTGGGTTGGTGAAGCACCTTCACACCCATCGCTTTTTTCATCTGAGAATCGGAGACCGTCGAATAATACTGATGGTGGCTCAAGAAAACCTGCAACACCCTCGACTTCCGACTTAAATTCTGCATTTGCTTCTAAAGGAATCGCTGAGGCTGTTCGGAAACTGAACAGCCAAAATGAACCATCTGTTCAGGGTGGTGATGCTTCTTCTCGGAGAGTGCAATTTCCGGCTCAACAGAAACCTCTTTATCATCCTCAAAGAAACGGCTTTTCTGGTATGCATGGATACCATTTATCTGCTGCAGGGGTCTCATTCCCTCCTCAAATGGTTAAAACCATTCCTGTAAATGTGGAGGCTAATTTACCAGAGAGTTGGGGTACTCTACCGGCTGAAAATCCCAAAGAACAAGGTAAAATCCCCGAATTACGTGCGGAAACTGAAACTTGGAATTCTGATAAACCATCTTGGCAGGAATTGCCAATGCAACAGTGGCGCAATCTTTCAGTTCCTCCGGACCTGAATTTAAGAGTTCCAGCTGTTTCTCCTAGTTCTAGTTTACAAATTGGTTCCCCAAAGCAGCAGCCAGACTTGGCATTACAGCTTTGAGTGCTATTGATTTTTCATTTTTGAAGGAATCTTGACATTTGGAACTGAATTTAGATTTTCTATTTGGAGCTGCAGATTGATGTAGTTTAGGGGACAGATGTACAGATCGTGTATAAAATTTTTCTTAGTTGAACTTGAAACGAAAGAATATTTAGTGTATTAATCATGGGAAACTTTGATACCGAGACATCATCGTTTGATCCAACAAAACCAAGTGAAGATTCTGTTTTATCAGAGTTGATTTCCCATGTTTTGTGACCAAACTGTACCATGCTCTTGTGGTGATAGATAATTTGTTTCCTGTTAAAATATTTTCTGTTTCTGGTACTGAATAGTCTTTTATAATTTTCATTTTCTATATTGTTAGTTTTATTAATATTTTGTATGTTTTGGTTTCTAAATTGTTCATAATCATCAATGAAGAGTTCAATATGCACAGAGAAGACATTTTTCCATATATATAGTTAGGGGAACTAGAAATGTTAAAACAGACCAGTGAGGCAGGCTGGTTTGTCATTTTTGTGGGTTAAATTATCAATTCAACCATCTATTTCTAGGTGATGTGGTGTGTTGACTCGATGGATCTAGTCAATTTTATGATTAATTTGGTAAATTGGGGCAAGCTAACCTACGATACATCGTAGTGTTAATCATTTTGAAAGGTTGAGAAATTGTCAATTCGACATATATATTTTATACAAGGGTTAATTACATTGATCTCCCTTGAAGTTTATCACAATTACAACAAGCTCCAAATAAATATGAAAAGAACAAATATCCCTTTAACATTTTTATATATACAACATATTACTCTCTCTATTAGGAAAAAGTAATAGTTTTTTTTTTACAATTCAAAATTCTCTATAACATTCCAATTTACCGTTTTATTAATATTATTTATACAAATTTAAATTTTAATGTTTTCATAATTGTTTTCTTGAGAAGTTTTCGCATTTTTAGTATTTGATTTACATAGAAAATATATTTAATCCAAAAACTCTAAAACATTCAAAATATACTCTTTTATTAATATTACTTATATAAACGGTAAATTTTAATACTTTCAAAATTATTTTTTAGATGTTTCACTTTAATTGTTTTTATTCGCATAATATTTTATTTTAATTTAAAATACAAAAATCTAATGGGTTTTCTATCATTTTAATTTGATTACATATATAATTTGATCATAATTATTTAGATTAAATATAAATTTNTTGATTTAAAATTACTATCAAATTTAAATGCATATTAATAAATTTTATTTTAGTAAAATTTTAATTTTAATTTTAAAATATGAAATGGTTATGTGTGTGTGTGTGTGTGTATATATATATATCTCGATAAAAGGTATCTTTTGAAAAAAAAAACATAAAGAATATTTTATATTAAGAAGCCACAACAAATAATCTTTTAATTAATTAAAATATATATATATTTAATTAACGCATGTATTAATTCCAAAATCCTATCATGTCCATTACTCCATACACTCTTAAATTATATTATATAATTTTTCTCCTTCAATTATACTCTCAGATCATCAATTAATTCGAAAAACTGTTCCATTTTCATTCAATATTTTTACTAATATGTCATACAAAATCAACTAAATTTAATTCTATCATTAATGCGCATGAACACTTGTCATTCAACCAAAGACTATAATTTGTGGTATCAGTGCAATTCAAATCATATAAATTAGAGTGATGCTACATGTACATCTATATTTGTACAACATAACAAATTCAATGCAAAAATTCAATTTGTCAAAATTTCACTATATAAGTAATACAAAATCTTGCGATATAACAGTAAAATCTCGCGATATAATGGTTGTAAATATCGCTATAACGATATATTGGTTGTACCTTTAGCATTATTTTATAAATTATATAACAATTCAAGCGTTACGTTTTGATTGTTTGCAGTCAACAATTTTCTTATCAATAATTGTACTCCTTGCAATAAATGAGAATCGAATATGTGACCTTAAGTCTGATACAATTTGTAGGATCGAGCGTTTGTCGTTTTACCAAATACTATAGCTGATAGTTATGATACAATTTAAATCTTGTAAATCGTTCAATAGCTCAAACATCACGTTTCGATTTTTCTATCAAATTTGAGAAATTATTGCACCCATACACACATTTAACTCAATTTATTCAATTTAATAAAATTTAATCTTTTAAAATATAAAACTCAAAATATTTAGAATGTGATTGATTTGAATATTAGTTAATGCCAATTATATGTGTTCTCACAATAATTTTAATCTTAATCAACATTTTTATTCACACAAATAAAATATAAGCTTATTAATATAGCCACGATCATGTGAATTTTTTTTTTTCCAATAAAACGTGAATTATATTTTAAGACGTTGCTCAACCAACACTCAAACACTCATTCAACAAACACCATATAATTAATCACATTTCATACCTAATATTTTTTTTATCATTCATATTACAAGTCGATATCGTTCTCATATCACATCCCAAATGTGTGACAGTTAGTTAAAAGAAACTCTTGTAACATTGCAAGATGCATGCTGGTTATTATTTGATATTGATAGCCAAGAGTTCCATTTAAAAAATTATATACATAGTGGATATTATTATCTTAAAGTTCTTGATTTTTTTCTTGACACTAAATTTCATATGATATGGTAATTTTATGAGACGTAATTTTTATCTTAACCGACTCATGAAAAATATAATATTTTATGTTAAAAAATATTATTTTTTATTTCAAATATGATACATATATATCATCTACTCTCTTCTGTCCATTTTTTTTAGGAAAATCAAATTCCATTGAATTTATATTAAATTACTGTCATAGTAAAATGGCCACCACATCATTAAATCCTCAGGGATTGTCACGTCAATGGCACATATAATTAGTTTGAATCCAATTAACTTAAGGATAAATCCATTTTCTGTCCTCGCCAAAGCGTTTAAATGCTAGCTGTGGAAGAGAGCGACCCGCAACAATCACTTTGAATTTTCCAAAATGGCCCACAAAATGCTCCAAATAACTGGTGAATCAAAATATTTTACTTGCGTTTTGATAGGAAATAATGTCTGCCAATCAGTAGGATCCAAGTGTCGCCTCAATAACACAGGATCTGCCACGATGGAAGCTCGGTAAGAAAGGCCACCTGTAGATGCTGATGCTGATGTTGATGTGTACGACCTGCCGACTGTTCCCTCTGAACCGTATCTCATTTCTTGACTCGGAGAAAATAAAGAAGGGATGGAATTATTATCGTTAAGGTGAGCGCTAAAAGAGGGGGTGGGATGGGTGGATGTAATGAAATATTGAGCTAAATATAGGGGGAAAAAAGGAAAAAGTCTTGTTTTCGGTTTTCTTAGAAGAAAAATCATGGGTCTTTCGTAATATTTTGTTCATGTCGCAGTTTGGAGTATTTTTACCTCAAAAGTTGCGATCTTTTGTGGTAGCGTATTATCGTATTTTCTTGGGGTAAGGTGGGTTTTGTGTTGGAATGTTAACCGTCGTTTGTTTTGAAATTTGAGGGGAGGAATCTATGTTAAAGTAATCGTTCATCTGGATTTGCGTTTCTTGAATTCTGTGAAAGGGGTGGGAGCATTTAATAATTCTCTCTCTTAAATAATATTGTATATTTTTCCCTGTTTTATCTTAATTTTTTCTTTGTGTTGATGGCTTCTTAATTTGGTCGATCAATATGGACTGTGGAGTTTGATTTAGGATAATTGAGGTGAAACTGTCTGTATACTGATATTCTTTATTTAGTTTGAAAAACTCAAACTTTGTGAGAGGAGAGAATTTATAAGGAGGAGGAGAGATCGGCGGGGAAAGAGATGAGTTGCTTTTCTTGCATGAGCCTTCGAACAGAGGATGTGACGGATTATGATGCAGATATGGCTCCAAGATCCAATGATGCTTCTGGTATTTTTTTTGTTTATTTGTTTTCTCAATCTTTTTTCGTTCTGAATTTCTATGCCTCTATTGCTTTCATGCAATGAGTTCGATTTTTACATGTACATTTATGTTTATTTAGTCTCTAGTGAATGCTTTGGAAAACATTTCATGGGAAAGGAAAGACAAATGTTTATTATGATACATATATGATGATAGTTACAATATCTAAAATTTGAATTTGGCATCTTGACACTCATCAAAAGGAAAGAAATACGATTTGCCTGATTTTTTGAAAATACAAGTTTCGTCCCACAAATTAATTGAATTAATCCGGAGACCCCCTTCTCTGCCCTCTTCAAACAAAATTTCGATTTGCCTTTGGTGACACTGTCGTTTATAATGATCTTCTTTGGGTCTTTTTTCTTCCGTTTTGGTTCTGTCGACTTCTTTAGAGAAAGGGAAGAAGGGAAACTCTGTGATGACGCCTAAAGGCAAGGAGAGCAATGAGCCAACAGGCAGTGTGGCGAGAAGCTTCGCGTTTAAGGAACTTGCCGCGGCCACTCAAAATTTCAGGGAAGCGAACTTGATTGGTGAAGGTGGTTTTGGAAGCGTATATAAAGGCCGTCTAGAATCTAGCATGGCAAGCTCTCCTTTTCTTCTGATTCTGAATTTGTTTAGCATAATGAATGATAAATCAATTCTTGGAAGTTGTTGAGAGAAATTTGCTTTTTACATTGCGGCACTGTCGATTATACTGCAAACTGTGCTCATTTTTTTTTTTTTGGAATTATGGTCAGATTGTTGCAGTGAAGCAACTTAACCTCGATGGCCTTCAAGGGAATCAAGAATTCATTGTGGAGGTTCTTATGTTAAGCTTGCTGCACCATTCAAACCTCGTGAATTTGATTGGGTATTGTGCTGATGGCGATCAGAGGCTCCTGGTTTATGAATATATGCCAATGGGTAGTCTTGAAAATCATCTATTTGGTAATCTATGATATATTTTTCATTTAAATTTCCTCCAGAGTCATTTAAGTTGTGGTTCTCTTGTTTTTGGGAAGTTAAGCATGTTTTATATCTATGGAGACAAAAGAATATCGAAGTTTTAGCTTGGTTATGAATGTGCGGTGTCATCAAATCAGTTTGAAGTTAATTAAAATGGCTTTAGACCATTTCTCAGGGATGTCGTGTCTTGCTTAGCCATAGATATGTTACTAATGTATATGTTCCATTTCGGTATCAGATCTAGAGCCCGGTCAAGAGCCTCTGAGTTGGAGCAAACGTCTGAAGATTGCTGTTGGTGCAGCTCATGGCCTTGAATATCTTCACTGCAGAGCAAATCCCCCCGTAATCTACCGTGACCTTAAATCTTCGAACATACTTTTGGACAACGACTTCAATGTGAAACTGTCTGATTTTGGACTTGCGAAACTTGGACCTGTTGGTGACAACACTCATGTTTCAACTCGAGTAATGGGAACCTATGGATATTGTGCCCCCGAGTATGCCATGAGTGGCAAACTGACTCTAAAATCTGATATCTACAGCTTCGGTGTTGTTCTGTTGGAGCTTATCACTGGACGCAAGGCTATTGACTGCACCAGGAAGCCAGGAGAGCAAAATCTGGTGGTGTGGGTGAGTTTGCATTTCACTGTCTATAATATAATGGGCACAAAAATTCTTCCTATTCTGGCATAATTCTATCTCAACTCTTGTAGACATAACACCGCTTACTCGTGTTATATTTACAGTCACGACAATATCTGAAGGACCGGAGGAAGTTCGTCGAGATGGTGGACCCTCTACTCGAAGGACGATTCTCGGTCCGGAGCCTGCACCATGCCGTTGCAATTACTTCAATGTGCCTCCAGGAACAAGCAAGTTTCCGCCCCCTTATCAGCGACATTGTCATGGCACTCGAGTACTTAGCTTCCCATGCAGGAAGATTTCACAATCGGACATCATCATCCCCATCTCAGCTGGATGTTAATCGTGATTCGAGAAGATAAAATCGCAAAACTGTGTCCTCATTTGGAACAGAACCACATGCAACTGATTCTGGGACCCTTCATGGAAATGATCTTTTATCCTTCCATTAGATAGAAAGCATGAGGTATAATCTGTTATCTTCGTGATGAACGAAGGCTATAGAATGAAGGAGGAGTTGTGTGAATCAATCTGATGACATATTTGAACTTGTTTCCAAATGCAGATATAGAGGGAATTATATAAACGGAGTTGCTGCTTGTCTTCTTCGGGTTCAGAAGAATTTGTTTGAGCTGTAACTCGTATTCGTCGGTTACTTCGGCTGTTTTGTTTTGTATTTGTACGTGTGGTATCTCATTTCGATTATTTCATGCTATTATAAGGATATTCAATGATTCAAAATTTTAAAATAATTATGGATCATTAGAGGTACTACCGTAATATCTCGTTACTTGACAGAAATGATGGGGATATTAACTTGGAAGATTTTTTGGATAAAATATAAATTTTATATTATAAGATCTACATGATAATATTAAGATAATGGATATATTTATTTTATACATTTTTTTTTTGTATATGAATAAGTTTACAATAGCAACATGAACATCAAAACAAGTCATATTTTAAGAAAGTTAGATAACTTTTTTTGAATAAATAAAAATGATAAAAATAAGCTTTCCTTAAACTTTTTTAGAGTAAAATCCATAAAAATATTTGTAATGAATAAATTTATTTTTGAATAATTATAATAATTCTCATCTACCAAATTTTCTATTGAAAACAACAAAAACGATAACTTTTAGTCGACGTATTTCTCACAAATGAAGGAAGTCGAAGTCATAATTATATCAGGTTTTAATTTGATATATTTTATATTATATTATATGCAATTGTTATTATTACTACAAAGTATAATAAAAAAGATAAATATTAATTTTTGCCAACTAAGACTTGTCATTCTGTTCAACATCAGATCAAACGCCAACACACAAATTCCATTCACACAATTTGTGCAAATCAGTGAATATTCAAAAAGTTGCTTTCTTTCCCAAGCTTATAAAGTGTACGTTCTTCTTCTCTCGGTATTCGTTCAAATTAACACTCAAGATGTTAGATTTTTCTTTTTAAAAAAAATTTGTCCGAACTTGATTTTTGGTTGAATCGTGATTGGATCTCTAATTTGGTAAGTAATTACTGATCTTTTACTGAATTGAGTGCGATCTGAGGAAAAATAGGGTTTTGAGGATTTTAGATCGGATGTTGGCAGCATTTTAACTGAGTTTGAAATCTCGTGATTTTATTCATGTAGTTTTCTCACTTGATTTTAGGTTAATTATGGAATGAATTGATGTGATTTGTGGTTATTCTTACTGTTCTATTGATGTCGAAAACTAGGCCCAATTAGATTTTTTTTTAAAAAAACAAAAAAAAAACTGTGGATTTGTTTGATAACCGAGGATTGGGTTGTGATCAAATGATGTTTACTTTCCGATACTTTTTATCAATGTCTATTTCATAATAAACAGCTTTAATTAATAAGAGAAATTTTCTTTTAGATTAAGTTGATGAAGAATCCAATAGTTGGCCTTTTGTTAATTCTAATGTTTCTTTGTGCAGGAATTTTGTAGGAGAAATCTTGGACTATTTGCAGATCTGTTTTAATAAGTAGCTTTATGGCCCTGACATGGTAATTTTGTATTAATTGCATATCCGAAAGGGGAAATTATCAGATGGCACCTGCAAGCAAAGCTGATCAGAAGGCTTCCGTTGACGCGGCTGCATGGATGTTTAATGTAGTCACTTCAGTAGGGATCATCATTGTCAACAAGGCATTAATGGCTACTTATGGCTTCAGCTTTGGTAATTTTCTTAGCTGGACTCAGAGAGAATCTTTACTTGCTGTTTGTGATATATTGGATAGATATGACCAGAGTTGCACTTTTACATGGTATAGTTTTAATTCCCTCGGTAACTTTTTAATTACATTGAGTGGGTTTTTAGGTTTTTAGATTAGATTTAGATTTTACCGTGTTCACCGTGCGAGAATGATTGTTAGAGTATGTTGGATACTTATTTTTCCTTTTTCTTTTTCATGACTATGTTCCATAAAGGATTTGATGGATGGAATTGTGTCCAGTCCTTCCCCATATATTTTCCATTTTCTTGGAATTTAGATTATTTTTCTAACTTGAATGCTGGAATTTCGATCCATGATGCTGACCTGATCTCTAAATAGTAGAAGTGTAGAACTACTAGCGTTGGAAAAAAAATCTCCTAGGAATTTTTTGATGTGTTTATTTTTCGTCAAGACATCGTTTGCTAATTAATCTCTTAGTGAGAATTTTAAAGCAATTTAAGCCGAAGAGTTCAACTTCTTGGTTTGAATGTTTCAATAGCGACACGTACTTAGACTGATCTTGGGCTAGCGTTATGCTCACACATTACTTTGAAAGATGAGCTAGCTTGATGAAATGGTATCTAAAAATGGTACTCGATTGTGATGTTTATATATGTGCTTGTGTGCAATGGCCATTACTTCTACCTTTGGAAATATTAATCGTGCTGGGATTAGATTGGAAGTTGTTATATAGAAATTCAGAGAAAATAAAAGACATAATTAATGTAATAAACGATTGATTATGATCCTTGGTGCCAGAGAATTGCTGAAGGATCGAGTAACCCATGTGATGATACTGACAATCTAAATTGGAAGTGAGAATAGTTTGATCCGGATAAAATAAAAGACAACTTATACTCTGTTGATGGTATTTTCGTGTAAAAAATTTGTGCTCGAAGTAAGAATATAATGACAAATTTGTTATATGTTTTGGTAGACTATTAGACTTCATGCAATTTTTTTCTATTGTTTTACTTTGGCACATTTCTTGTAATGTGAGTTTGACCATTTGATTAATACAATTCGTGCAGCTACAACTTTAACCGGCTTACATTTTGCTACAACAACTTTCATGACGTTGGTTCTTAGATGGCTGGGTTACATCCAAGCTTCTCATCTGCCCTATCCAGAGCTTCTGAAATTCATTCTGTTTGCAAATTTCTCTATTGTTGGGATGAATGTTAGTTTAATGTGGAATTCTGTGGGGTTCTACCAGGTAATTTTAGATGCTCTTTTCCTTTTTTCAAATGAAAGAAGAAAGAACGTGGAGACAATTTTACCTTTGTCTTCACTTTTTTTCTCTGTGATGCCAATGGTAATAATTTATCTTGTGTCAAAGCCAGATTGCAAAACTGAGTATGATCCCTGTTTCATGCTTACTGGAAGTCGTGTTTGACAAGATACGATATTCCAGAGACACAAAACTTAGCATCATGGTTGTGCTTCTTGGTGTTGCTGTCTGCACGGTTACAGATGTGAGCGTTAATACCAAAGGGTTTGTTGCTGCATTTATTGCAGTGTGGAGTACATCACTGCAACAATATGTAAGTTCTCCACCTGATAACCCAGGAAGTGTGAAACTTTCATTCAATAGTAGAAGAGCTTTATTAATTATCTCGACATGGCATGAAATTGGTTAAACTAAAAATGTGTGATTGATAACAAATACCTTGTGGCAGTGTAGAATTTCTGTGTGCTTTAATTTATTTATGACTACCCAGTTTTTATGTCAGTGCATTTGTTTCCGATTATATCCTTTCTTATTTGAATGGCATGTGTACTTATATCTGATGTTTTTCATGACAACAACATGATTATTGATAAATATTTTCAGTATGTTCATTTCCTTCAAAGGAAGTATTCCCTCAGTTCTTTCAATCTGCTGGGGCACACTGCTCCAGCGCAGGCTGGGACTCTACTGCTGTTGGGCCCCTTTCTGGATTATTGGTTGACAAACAAAAGAATTGATGCCTTCAACTTTAATTTACCGTCTGTGGTAAGTTCTCCAGAAGTTATTCTCATTAAATTTTTTTCTTTATACTATGGTGAAGTTTTGGCCTTATAGAAACAAAATTTGTTTTCATTTGTGCCAATTGCTCAGTACTCTAGAACTTTCTTATTTATCATCAAAGAGGTCGTCTTTTGTTTAACTTAAAAGCTGTCAAATGTCTGGAACTACGCCACTCGTGTTCCCCTCGTTTTTTGTATGCAGGCATTTTTAGTTGCATCGTGTACCATTGCGGTTGGAACAAATCTCAGCCAATTCATCTGCATCGGCAGATTCACAGCTGTTTCATTCCAAGTCCTTGGCCATATGAAAACCATCCTTGTACTGATCCTAGGGTTCTTATTTTTTGGAAAAGAGGGTCTTAATTTACACGTTGTTTTCGGCATGATCATTGCGGTTGTTGGAATGATCTGGTATGGAAATGCCTCGTCTAAACCTGGGGGTAAAGAACGACGCAGCCTTTCAATTTCAAGAAGTAGTCAGCAAAAACAGGGAGGTTTATTAGAGTCGTCTGAACCAGACGACAAGGTATAAGCATTTCTTCTGCAATTGATGCTTCACACATAAAGGATATAGATAGTCGCTACATCTTCGATTCTTTTCGATATGAGAAATGAGATTATATGTTAATAGAGTAATGGTGCTCGGAAAGGATTTGATCACTGTTTTGCATTAGCTCCTTGATCGTAATTTATAGTGAAAATTCTTTGATTATGTATGGAATTATGTATCTTTAATAGATTTCTCTGTTACAATCTAGTTTTATATGCAGTTGAATATTAACGAATAACTGTGTTGATGCACAATCAGTTCTGCAACTGCTACACATTTGAGTACGGATATCCCAGTTGTAATGTTACTTAACTGGATGGAATTCGAATGAAATTTGAACTGAGTTTGCATTTGCCAACCTAGCTGTGGAGTTCTATTCCTGCAGGAAACGAGGATTAGACCATTTTCCTATTTATTCTACTAATCGAACTGTACTTGATTAAACGTCCATCTTCCCAGATTGCTTCCTCAATGCCAGATGCAATGATGAAAGACTGAATGGTAAGATATCAGTCTCAGAATATTATAAATATAAATCTTATTTTAGGCTATTCATTGTCTTGAAACAATTTTGATTATCGTAGTCACCGCCATTGTGTTTCAAGATTATTATCATACCTGACCTGATACAGAGAAGAAGAATCCAAAATTAATTTTTATCAATAAAATTCAAACTGTGGAAATTCCTACATAAAAAACAATCAACTGTTGGCTTACGAAGGCATACGCTAACAAGTCCATGACAAAGCTGTTGAAAAACATTCCATTATGGATATTGATAAACAAAATAAGAACTTTCACTCCCCAGAATACAATATGATCTAGGAAGTACAGAGATAAAACTCCACTGCAAACTACAGAACCCCCGCACCCACCAAGTTTTGGGTACATTTGTTAAATCTTGATTAGTTAGAATTGATATTTCACTGTCCCCGTACATTTTCAAAGCTCAATTTTGATTTCTTCCAGCCTTTTGCCCACTTGAAGCATTGTTGGCCTTTGCTCCGTTTTTGGGTTCACAGAATCTTTTGCCACTTCATAAAATTGCGCAGTCATTTCATCAAATCTTTGCCCAAGAAATCCATTAGGAAACTGTCTTCCAAATCTGCTTCACACCATTAACTTCCTTTTATTAGCTCAAGTAGTACAAGTCCGAAGCAATACATATCCTTCTCATTATAACAGTCGAGCTGTAACAAGGACCCAAAACTTGTTATCAAACTGCTGCTCGAATCAACAGTTGCTTGGTTCATGAACTTTGCTTCCCAGAAATTGGAAGTCCTAGGCTCGAATTTATGATCTAGCAAGATGCAATTCAATTTTATGTTGCCATGGAGGATTCTGTCCATTCGCAACACCAATCGAAATCTTCACTCTCAATGGCCATTCCATGATGTTTCCCCCTCTTATGCTTTGATGTAGGCAATTGTAGAGAGTTCCATTCTGCATATACTTGTAAACCAAAAATCTTTCATCCTTTTCAATGCAGAACCCATCAGAGGTAACAAATTGGGATGCCGTTGTGTACCAAGAGACAATATCTCGGAGACAAATTTATCGTCTGAGTTTCTTGAAGAACAGAGCTTTTTGATGGCAAGGGAGCAGCCATTTGGAGTAGATGCTTTGTACATTATTCCATTTTTGCCAAAACCAACTACGCTTTCATTGCAAAAATTTGAAGTTAAGTTGGTCAGTTCTTGAAAGCTAATTCTTGTAACGTACTTCTCTATCTTTGATGCCTGCACACTAAAAGGATAACGTTAGTCACGGTTAAGTTACACGACATCAAATATAGACGTTTACTTACCATGGTTGGTTTTATCACTTTAGATCCTGAAATAGCGTCCTTCTTCCTTCTGCACATGCTAATCAACTTTGGCATCTTAGGAATGCCAAAGAATGAACAAAATGTTGTAACCAAAGTGAGAAATTGCCCAACCAATCCCGAAACTTTTAAAGAATACCTCAACAAATGAATCAACATCACCTATACCCTTATACGGACTCAATGGATTCCCACAAATCCCGGGATTGTAATCAAAATCAGCCCAAAAAAATGATTGCAAGAAAATGGGTAAGGCCCTGTCAGTCCATTGTGAGAGACATTAAATACCTTAAGACGAAATCGGACTCCCGAGCTGATTGTTGTTTATGTTTAAAACATTGAGATACTGACATCTTGCAATCTCTGGTGGGATTGTGCCAGAAAACTGATTGAAGGATAGATCAAGGATGTTACATACATCAACTTCTGCCAGATATCAGAGGAATGGGTCCAGATAAATTGTTTCCTGAAAGATCTAGATTTTTTACTAACTTTCACAGTGCTCGAGCCCTCGAGAAAACTGACCTGTAAGCCTCATGTCCAAAAGTTTTATTGCAAGGACTTTATTTTCATCATCGTGCCAGCACTGGACTCCTATAAATCGATAGATATATATATCTCCTGGGCGAATTTGATTGAAATTCCATGATCTTTTTAAGTAACCAAATGGATCTTGAATTGAGTCTTTCATCGATGTCAAACACGTGATTTCTGAGTCATCTCCAACGCCAATGACCGCGAAAATGTTCAGCAACAATATCAGACGTGTTGATTCCAATAAAATTTCCCATGCTAAGCACCATTTTTTTTTCCATTCAGAATGAATGGGTACTGAGTATTGATGAAAACAAGCTATCTCACAATGAATAAATATTGATCATGCAGTAATATCAGTGTGCAATAACGGTGCCGCCGCCACTTGTTTGCTTCCTCCAGATATTTAATTTTCATTAGTTATATTTTGTTCAACTATATGCATTAGTAGTTAATTTAATTATCGTTAGAATATTTTGTTTCCTCAAAATTATTAGTTGTGCCATTTATTCAACAAGCAACTCACTTAAACACTTCCAATCATATCATCATTATAACAAAATTGTGTGATTAAATAAATGCATTTATTGAAATTAAATTAATTTCTATTATTAACTATTTTTTTTTTAAAAAAAAACATTGTAAGAATAGGTCATATTATTAACATAATATTATTTTCACATGAAGATTCTATATAGTATACAAAAAAACATTGTAAGAATAGGTCATATTATTAACAAAAGTGACATAAAATAATATTATTTTCACATGAAGATTCTATATAGTATACACACACACACACTAAATTCAAGAACAATGTTACAAATTACTACAGTGACGCACTTTTAAAAATTTACTAATACACATACAAATCCACATATATACATATATACATGTAAGGATTAATGATTTAATTTTTAAATAATTAAATTTATTTACTAATATAAGTTTTAAAAAATATTTCAAACTGAATATGTTACCTATGTCAATTAATTGTTAGTTAAAAAAAATAAATAGAAAATAATATGTTATAATTAGGTACCCAAAATCTATAGAATACTATTAAAAAAAGTTTACAAAATACTACAAAATTCTGTGAATGTTTAGCATTTCAAATGTTTATAGAAATTTTTTATTTAAAAATTAGTATTTTTTCAATTGTTTTTTAATAAAAAATTAGATGGGCTAATCCGCAGCCCAAGACAAGTTGGGCTGAGTTGGCGGTTGCGGGCTGACCACATCGTCAACTCGTTTTGACATCCCTGCTCATACAATAGAATATCCCGGTATTCTGAGTGACCCAAATAATCAAATTATGGTGATTGGAGGTTTGGAGCCAATGCTTCCTTTGTGTATTGGTGAGGTGTTGGTAAGTGTGAGACATTGAGACCTTTTTTGGTTAGAGTCCGATCGAAGTTAGTACCCATCGAAGTCGAGTTTACTGCTTTACACATTAACTACCTGCAAATAAAAGAGTGCTAACAATTTTCCGATAATACCATAAACATATATAGAGTGAATATCGACATCAGTCACAAGCCTTCCATATACTTATTCTTCATCTTACATTTCTATAACTGATGACAAGAGATGGAAATATACATACACAGCGGAAAGCAATTTTCCGAGAGACTAACCACTTGAGATAAAACCTCAGCTGCGGATGCATAAAGAATAAAAGTGCGCGATTGTAGCAAACAGGGCTCCATCACTCGATGATACTCCATTGGACACCCTGTCCACAGGTTTCACCGGTTAGACATTATCAACGCCCCCGATATGATGCATCCTGATTCAGCAATAACATTAATTATTCATCATCAATCTGATAACTACCAAGTTCTCTAAAAACTTGGCATAAATTGATCATTGCAACAACAGAATCAAATAATAAGAGACTGATAAAATATTAAGTTAGTCTCTCTAGTTTTATCATAAGAGCTCTCTTGCTGCTGTATCGAGTAAAAGTCTCAAGAGTAACTGTAGTTTAATCATAACCAAGCCCAAACTACAGCATTAACATGTTAAAAATTTATGAAAACTTCCACATTGTGCTTTATCAGTTAAGTTTTTCACCAATGACTTGAACTACCAACTCGTGTACATAGACGAAAATCAAGACTTCTGTCCAAGTTTTCCTCAGAATTGCAGCTACCTACCTCTCCTGATTGTAGCCATCTCATTGCACTACCGGGTCCAATGTCCGTGACGATATCCTGTTCTTCGATTTCCGCATCAGTAAAAGTGAGTGCTCGCTGCAATTTCCTTGGGGAGAATACTTCGACCTCAACCAAGAAAGTGGCAGACACAGGACGGTGGTCAGATAGTTTTAGTTCAGATCTCCTGTAGCTGAGTTGCCTCATTCCTGTTCCAAAAGTTAGGATGCGATCACACCTGAACAAAATGGAAATACAAGACAATTTAAGGAGCATATTTTTTAAAACAATTTTTTGTAAAGCAAGAAAGTTTAAGCTTTGCGAGATTCTGGTTATGAGAAATAATTTCTAAAACATGTATACAGAGACAGCGAAGGAAAAGAAAGAGAGAGAGAAAGGAAAAACCCAGAGACGGACTATATTTCCATTGCAAGAAAGTTCTTGATAAAAGATAACAAAAAAAATTCACGTGGTTAAGGATGAAAAGTCAGAGAGAGAGGGAATTTTTCGAAGCTGGAGGTTCGAGCTAATTCTAAAGATTAATGCCCAACAGACCCATAAATAGGTTCTCGGATGTTTTGTTTAGATTGGAAAAAGGTAAAACACATACCATGCTGGAGTTCGCCTCCCAGTCCTAGGATCCTCTCCACAGTAAGATTCAGAATTCAATTCATATTTGTAAGTTGGAGCAAAGTTCAATGTACCTTCGGACCATCCATCAAATGCACGACCTTTCCTAAATTCTTTGCAAAGCTGCAAACGGAGGAGATTGTTGGTACATCAGGAGAAACATCCAAATAAGTCGATGCAACAAATCAATGTCAGAAGATAGCCAAAAAATGGACCTAAAACATGCCATAGTTGTCGATATTGATCAAAGTATGTCACTAAATAAAACAGTTTGACTGACATTCTCAACACTATCATATTCATTCTTATTCAGAATTCTTGTTGCTAAATTTGGCGTGAGTTAAATGAATTAGTGCTTATGCTTGCAGTTGAATTCTTTGGGAATATAAAAAAATTTCAGAGGCTTCAGAAAAGAAGGTCCAGTTCTAAACTTAGTCATTCATTGTTAGCTACTGGGGCTTATTTATGCACAATGGAACAGGATTTTGATCTAGATGCTGATAAGATATGTAGCTGCATAAATCGCTAATTGGCGGCTGTTGTATGATTCAAAATTTTTCTAAAGTGCAATTTTTTCCGTTTTGTCTTTGTAGCTTATCTACAGGAGCATGTCATGCGATTCATTATTACCTTTATGCATATGCAAGCAGGTACATGGTATCACGCTGACTAGGAGATGCAATGTCTTTCAAATTGACAAGAAAGGAAAATATTTCAAGCAATGCATAAAAAATTCATCACAATAGCACTTGTAGATGAAAAAAACAAAATTGAATAGGTGACAAAGAAACAAGAACACATCTACATTCACCTGATCCGACTCAATTAACTTGGACCAGTTCTTTTGGGATATTAGCTTTCTTGTTTGATCATAAGACAAATCGATACGGTAGTTTAGGTCACCAAGCCAGATTACTCTCCTGAAACCAGATGAAATTTGCCACCATTCACATTTAAAATGCTACAATATAGCAAGCAGAAAATACGAAAATACTCCAACTTGTTTCTGTTTCAGATATAAATACTTTGAGAGGAACAACAGATGGAAAAGGAAAATATTAAGCAATCATTCATACAAGTAAATTCACTGTCACAATAGGAAGATAAGTTTTTGCACAGCTATCATTTTACTGTTATATTAAATGAACTGATTAGAACCCAAAATATGAATATCTCTGAATAACCTTATAGGAAAAATCAGCAAATGAAAGAGTTTTCCCACTAAATAACATATATATTAATAGCAGATAGTGCGACCCAAGAGTACTCGTGGTGGATTTAACACCTCCAAATAGCCCAAATGAATTTTTGATGAGCCAGCCAAGGATTTCTCCCTGGACAACATCAAAACATTTTGATTGTGAGAATTAAATAAAATGCATGCTTAGTGCACCCTTTCATTAATCAACACCAAAAGATACAAGTAAGAAACAAATTCAATGATTTCAAGTAGATCATGAATTAGTTACCCACAAACTCGAGAAGTAAAATATTGTGATTTAGTTAAAAGAAAATTTTCCGATTAAGGTAAAAGAAAATTTCCTGCAAAATTTATCCTGAGTTATTTTCACATATAGAGAGGGGTGACAATTGTAAGAGAAATTATTAGAGTTTGAACCATATGGAGTTTATAGTCATTCATTATTGAACCATCAAACATGTAAATCCTCTGTTCTGTTGTGTTGTGTTATCTCTCAAGTCACCACTATTATATCCGATTCATTGTTTATACACATCATATGTCATTCGAAAGAAAAATGAGCAGATGTTCCTTGTCATATATAAATTATTGACTAAAAGTGAGAAGGGGAGAAAAGCAACTGATATAGGAACTGGTGAACTAACTCATGGTCGTAGATACTTTTATGAAAGCCAACTGAAAAGATTGAACTAAATTTTGTACGCCTACGTATCTCCAGAACATCAGCATTTCTTTTAACCGCATCAACCTCTCTCTCGCCTGATGTCAAATGACTGCAGACAAAACAGAAGATTGTCTGATATATAGACATGCTAACTGATATGGATCCCTGAAAGAAACAAGAACATTCATCATATTTACAGAACTGAGAATGGCTTTAGTGTTGCATAAAGTAGCAGAGATAAAGAATAGTGTCATGTTTTCAGTATCATTAATTTTCCCTGATCTTCAAAGTATACATCGAGGGATCTCATGAAGACCAACTCTGTAAACAATATCATAGACTGATTTATTTAGGTATTTTATTTTGTGTGAATTTCCATTCTTGTTAGTTTATGGACTTTAAATAAAGAGGTACTCAAATAAATATATGATTTGGTAGTTAATAATCCAGAACTTCCACACGAGAATTATAATCCTTAAGGAAATGCTATGTTTAAGTGGATTTTCCATCCAAAAACGAAATCCTACGCAATGATTATTTTTAATTTATCCAAACCTATTTCTCATTCCTAAAGAAATCAAATATTATTACCTCATTTTCCCAAAAGTGTAAAGGGAAGGGAGTCTGATGCCAGATTATTTACTCTGTGTTCTATAGATGGCATATTGATGAAGACAAATATGATTACTACTCAGACACAAACAGACAATGGATGCGTGTCTTGTGGTTTCAATTCAAACAATGATAATCAGTTGCAAGAACAGGAACAATTTCAAATTATTGTTCTTTCAAAGAATAGTGTAAAGACAACTAAACAAAAAAGTGTATACCAAAATGCAACCAAGTTTTGGAAAAACAAACAAACCTTATTACCAATGTAGCCCATAACACCAACTCCAACAGTTGACACACTCACATTTTGTATATGCCTTCTCAAGCTCCGGCGGACCCATATAGTAATAAAAACTCCAACCATTTGCTTGCTTAATATCCTGACATATGGGGGCCTTCTTTTTCGATTTAGTAAATGTTCAAGGTCAAGTTCCGCAAGAGAAGCTATATCAGATCGTATTCTATTTCCGGGCATCATGTTTGATTTAAAAGAATTGTATGTTCTGAATGATTTGGAGGCTTTGAGAGATACATGAGATTTCATGGAACTTGATCTCTCGAAAACATGTGGAGCTAAAATATGTAGAGGTCGCTCTGGCCAGCTTAAGCCTATCCTTTCTGTCCCACTAAGTGTTTTGGTTAATTTCTTGGTATACTGGGTACTTGGGGCTTCCTCTTTTTCCTCGGAATTCTCTGTTTTTAAGCAGTTCAATCTGTCCAACCTCTTTGAAGAAGAAGATTCTCGACACAACTCCTTTTCAACTGAATTTCCAAAGCTATCATTGTAATTTGAGCTACAGGACTCAACATCAAGCAACTTCTCTCTGACCTTTCCATCCTTGATTTCATCAAATCCGCTTGCTTCTTCATTCACAGGATAAATTTCCTCCTCAATGTCACTGTCAGA
>NW_027360239.1:0-4078 GCF_012295235.1 Primulina huaijiensis
CCAAATCACCACTTATGATCTCCAAAACTATACCGGTTATTGAGTTATGGTAGCATAAATAGTTAAGAAAATATAGTATAAAGTTTGAAATTAATGTGTCAGTGCAGAATATGCGAAAGCTTATGGAGAGGCACAAAAAATAAATTCATAACAAGTTTCATTTATCGATTACAAGAGTTATACAAGTGAACAATCAATTTATTCATTAATGTTCTCACTTCTTAAACTCTCATTGAAATTTCTGAATTCATTGTAACGTACAAACTACAAATCACAAGTTTTTTTTATAGAACAAATCTTGAGGAAAACTAACTACAAGTTAAAAAACTTCTTAGCCAATTACCTATTGACCTAAAAAAAACCTATCATTTGATGGCTTCAACTCTGGAATATTTGAAATGAATTCACAAATCTCCTCCTTCATTTTTAAATTCAAGAGCCTTTGATACATGTCTCAGATTGTCTCGATTCTCAATATTTGATATGCATACTTCCCTTCATTCAATGTTCTCTTTAATGATTGTATGTAACGACCATGAGCTATCTCGATCTTGGGATCTCTTTTAGGACTTATTCCTTCACAGGCTTTCCATATGTGAATGAGTTTTTGTTTGTCGCCATAATTCTATACGTATGTAGTACGATTTTGATTTAGTTATATATTTTCCAGTGTTGAATTTCACCTCGTGATCTTTACCAAGAGTATAATACTTGCAAAATTCCGAATCATCCTCAAGATGATCCCCCAACGCGACTTGCTAATTGAGTTCATGAATCTCTTTGTGACTCACATGCTCCAACCTCTAGTGCCATAATGAAATTTTATTCATTTGCTTGGTCAATAGATTACAAACTGAATTTGTTAAACCTTCCCCAACTGGTGATATAACACATGTCTCAGTTCTCCTTTGTACACGACCTTGGCTCCCTTGATAATCCTTAAGCTTTTGTTGCCTTTATACAAGTGAGATAAATTAGAAAATCATATTCCCAATACTTCAATCAATTTTTTTAATACACTTGAAACTGTTAAAAAAATAGACTGCTTGGAAAATAAAAAATGAGCGAACAATTAATGACAGAATCGGCAGAAGTTTGCTGTAGATTTTTTGTGTTGATTTGTCGATCCCCTCCTCTGACTCTTTTCCTTGTTTTTGTCACATTATGCACGTCAGTTTGGGTTCTTTTCCACGATCACTCTAAGATCTTCCATCTTAGGTAATGGCTTTAACTGGTAGCAACGTTCTTTCACTGGGCTTTATCTGTTGGGCTTTTGTTTATATGCTTCTGAAATATTTTTAGGCACAACAAATACTAATCAGGATCAAATTTTCCCTTGAAATAAAAATCAATCCCTCAAAACAACGACATTAAATCTTCCATTCTACTTAAATCAACATTAAGAATCTTGATTTTTAAGCTCAATTAATTAAACAGACAAAATTCTGAGATTTGCAATCATCACGTTAATTTATGAGCTCAAACAAAAAAGAAACATTTAAAAGATCGATGAGAATTGAGGTGACTGAATCCAATTATAACAAAATTCTAAGCTACACTTGAGGCATGAAGACAGATTACTTTTAACGTGGAACTTCACATATTATGTAAAATCCTTCATTAATAATTAATTTCCCTCAGTACTTTTTGCAGGATAAATACAGCTAACAAATAGGGAGTAATAATTATTTAGTATAAAACAAAGTAACTTAAATTGGATAAAAAAATCTAAAAAATCAGAGAATCTTAATAATGCCCCATCCATTAATTTTGTTTTATTTGGCGACTTTCCACTTAACCACGAGTGAGATTGGGTCGTAGGGTACTACGTACGAGTAACGGAAATAGATACGATATCGAACTTTGAATGATATTTTATGAGTAAAATAATTTAATTCTATTATTTTATTTTAAAATAACGGTAAATTTTTATAACTAATTAGAATAATATTTTAGTAATACTATTAAGAGTAGGTCTCTTGTGAGACGGTCTCACGAATCTTTATCTGTGAGACGGGTCAATCTACCGATATTCACAATAAAAGTAATACTNTATTAATAGAATAATTGTCATCCTAAGTATTTTTATAATTTTAATAATCCATTTTATTCTACTGCCATGGGTCAACGAATTCTCGAACCCAATAGTTCGTGTCATTTTTCTCATTCAAAACACCCGAAACAAAAAAATCTACCAAATATATAATTTTGTAAAACTTTATTGAATTTATTTTTATATTATATGTACGCACATTGCATCCACGGTTGCTAATTATAATAATAATAATAATTGCATCGATATTCAAAATTTCACAAAAAACTCTTGTGAGACGGTCTCGCAGATCAATTTTGTGGGTCGAATATCTTATTTAGGTCATCTTTGAAAAAATATTACTTTTTATGCTAAGAGTATTATTTTTTATTGTGAATATCGGTAGGATTGACACGTCTCACAGATAAAAATTCGTAATATCGTCTCATAAGAAACTTACTCACGAAATGTTAGTATCCAATTTGTTAAATATATTTAATTATTTAGAGGACAATAAAATAAATATGATTACTGACAATTTGTTCATGCATTGTGTGTGACCCTGACCCTTAGGTATGGCACCAGGTGCGTAGAACCTAAACCCAGTGGTTTAACAAAACATTAAAACTCTGTAATAAAAATAATAATTTGCGATTAATAATTTATTACTAAAATTGGATCCGCCCCCGAAATGAATTGGGAGGCGTGCGCGTGGGCGTGGGACTTTGATTACCTGAATCCGTACAGGTAAGCTTTAACGTTAGAGGACGTTAGGTCGACCGGCTAAAACCGGTGAACCCGAATCGGTATTAGGAAAAATAATGACCGTTTAAAAATATTACAGGCTGGACTGACAGGATTGCAGCAATGATTCGCCCTCCGATTCGGAGACACATCTTGTCGTTTTGCGCCACGTCATCGTTCCGTGCGGCCGTTTATTTTCTATATTATATAATGAAAAATATTTTTTTTAAAGTTTAAAGAAAATTTATAAAAATGTTGCTTTCAAAATAAAAAGGAAATGCTGTCCAGGCTGGCCCCTTTTTATCTAAGCTCCAACGGTCAAAGCTGAGGGGCTATTTTATTAACTTCTGGCTGGCTGTTTTAAAATAATATTTTAATTTATATTAACCATTGCTAATAAAATAGATTATCTTTTGATTTTGTGTGGCATTAGTTTAATTATTATGATGATGGGATAATTCTAGTTGTATATTTATAACTAGTAAAAGAAAAGTTTTTTCACTAAATTTGTAAAATAAAAATTTATAAATACTAATTTTTTTAAAAGTTGTAAAGAGTCCGTAAATGAAACAGTGGGTAGGGTTGACAGTCTCACAGATAAAGATTCGTGAGACCGTATCACAAAAAACATACTCTAAAATATGTATTATTCATCGAAATTTTAGTAATTATTTGAAAATTTCAACAACAAAAAAAAGCAAGTGAAATGTCGCGTAGTTATTAAATAAAAGGGTATTCAGAAACCAAACTCTTCTGTATTGATTTTTAGTTTGGTATTATTGGATACCAACAGATGGTTAGTAATGAAGAAGAATGCCATATAAACTTTTTGCTCTATACATTATAAATTAATAACTTCACGAACCTAATATGTAATTTTTGAGTAAATGATCAAAAATCTGCAAGTGCATAGTTGTATTTATGTTCAGTTTTTGTAGATATATTTTGTTTTCAATCTCTTATTCACAAAAAAATGTATTTGTACTCATTGAGCCCTCAATTTTTTTTTCGCGAATGAAATTCGTTACAAAACATTGAAAATTTAGTATTAATATATGATATTTGAGTACAAAATATTTCAAACCGGACATTTATATATGATTTTTGAATACGCGAACATGTATAACAAATATTAGCATTAACGACACGTCTTTTCTCAAACGAAAATAGGTGTTAACATTAAACACAAAAACTCTTGTAAGATAGTCTCATGGATCAATTTCATGAGTCGAATATCTTATTTAAGTCATTCATGAAAAAGTATTACTTTATATTGTGAATATCGGTAGGGTTGACCCGTCT
>NW_027360240.1:0-1658 GCF_012295235.1 Primulina huaijiensis
TTGTGACTATAATGATGTTACGTTGGAGATATCGTGAGGGTTATGATCCCAGTGAAAGCTCGACGATCGTATTTCCCGTGACACCATTGAGGATATGAGCTTAAGAGTGGGGATATCGTGAGGGGAGAAGGGCCCAAAGAGAGCCAATTTATGGGAAAAGGCCCCAGAGGGAGCTCCGACGATCGTATTCCATTCGATGAGGATAGGCCAGGGTTCAATTGACCGGTGAGAGTGTTGCTGATGTCCCCCGCCGCCCAGTATTGTGGTTACATGTAGATGGATCCATCGATTTTTTGAGGATTAAGGAAAGTCACAATTAACTATCTGAATTCAACAAAAGAAAAAGAAAATGTTATGATCATGATAAAATGTTTTATGTTACGTTTGAGGAAAAAGAAAAGGTTAAGGTTTATGATATGCATGTCATGAAAATGTTATTTTTACGTAAAACTATTTTCACTGTTGCATATGGTTTTATACGTATTATTTGATATCAAGATGATGGTGTGTTAAGTTTTTAGACTCACTAGGTGTGATGGATGCAGGTAATGATGATGTTAATATTACTGGAGGTCTTGACGGTTGATTTTGCTGGACTGTCGGTGCACATATCCCGAGGACCAGCGCTTTTACTTTTCCGCACTCATGACTTACGATTTATGGTTTACGATTTACGTTAAAGATTTTACGACTTCTACTTATGTTTTGAGTGGTTTTTGAGAGAATGATACTTTTCACGGTTATTTCTTATTAGGTTTGGTCACACATTTGACGTTTATATGTTTTAACTATTTCACTTGATTTTTCAAATACTAGTTGGTTGGTTTATTTTTAAAATGGAGCAAAATATTTTATGAAAATATTTTTTATGTAGTATGGATGATCGACCGAATTAAGGTAATTTTAAAAAAAAAAAAAATTTAGTACTGTTTAAGGAAAAGAAAGGCAGACTTTTCAGAAAACCTAGAAGTTGATTTGTAAAATGTGGAATCATATATGTGAAGAAAAAAACTAATAGTTAAAATTAAGCAAAATGTGTTTCATTTTGATGGATTGTAGATAGCGAAAATTATAATTTTAAAAGTTTATGTTTGATCTTTTATATTATCAAATTTAATTTTCTTTTTTGATATTTGATTTTATTTTTTCAATTTTACTCCTTATTTAAATTACATTAATGTGATATTTACATGACATTCCAAAAAATAAAAAATAAACCGATCATAAATAAAAAAAATTTATAATTAAAACTTAAATTTAATTTAATATATAAATGATTAAAATTAGAAGGGGACAAAAGTACTATAAAAATTTGCAAATTTACCTTACAGAGATGGTCGGTGTAGACGTGTGACACCTCTTGTAGCTTTAAGNCCAACGAACGATAGACCCATTATATATATTAGTTAATTTGTACACGTGATGTGTGTGTACATTTTTTTTTTATAATTATCGATAAGCTAAATTGAAATTTGACAAATTATCGAGAGCATAAAGTGCTATTTGAATTGTTGTAATTAAAAAAAAATAAAAACAAGAGTATTTGTTAAAATAAAAAAAACCAAACAAAAGTGTAATATTGATATCAAATAAAGACAAAATTGGAAGATCCAAAAACAGACTAAGACACCATTTTTGTCTCTATTATATAAATTCTT
>NW_027360241.1:0-377 GCF_012295235.1 Primulina huaijiensis
CGAGAAGCAACTAGGAAATGTGACGTCGTATTCAAGCTATAGTTTAATGCATTATTATGTCCTTTTATAATTCCTCACACTTTATTATAATGCACTTTAAATTTTAGGGTCCGCTTCAGCAAATGTCATTAGTTCTGACACAGGTTCAAAATTATCTTGAGCCTGAAATCACGAATAAGATCGTTAGAAGGGGTTCGGGAGGGTGTCCATGCGTAGTCCTTCCGACACTCAAGTCGGATACTGAGGATATATGGGGGAGCAGCTAAGGGTGCTGCTAAAAACAATATAGTGGATGAATGAATGAATGAGACATCCAAACCTGATATTTATAGAAAAATACATGAGCCTTGATGGACTTTCTACCCAAATGTGATCTC
>NW_027360242.1:0-447 GCF_012295235.1 Primulina huaijiensis
GCTATCAATATAAAATCTTAAATGACATTCCAAATAGGCACAATATCAATATACAATTTCAAAATCAATACTTAATCTGATCAATATCAATCTACTGATGTTTCTACGGCATAACAGCACATTATCGATATCCTCGTCAAATCAACATCACAGATACAATATCATAACTCATAATCAATCAACAAATACGAGGCCAATATCAAATATGTATAATCTCAATCAAATCAAAGCTGAAAAAGCATAACAATGTCATACGTTATCCGTTCTTCCATCCTTTTTCGATTATACGATGTCTAATATCTCAAAAACACAATATTTTAATCATATCATGATTCCATCACTACATAAATTTCGAACCACGCTGAAAAGAAAATAAACTCACATATTCTTGTAGCTCTTGTAGAGAGAAACGTTGTACCAAACTCGGATTGAAATTCTAACTGCCGG
>NW_027360243.1:0-1917 GCF_012295235.1 Primulina huaijiensis
GATAAAATACCTAGGAGTTGTATATATGGGCTTGGACAATCCTCCTCTCGTGAGCTAGCTTTTAAGATTGAGTTAGATCCAAGTTCCACTCTTAATTTGGTATTAGAGCTCAGGTTCCACCGTTATGTGTTGAATCACCCATTCTGCCCATAATTGGGTCATTTGTAAATTTCACGCTCCAGATGTTCATTCTTTGGCATGAGAGGGTGTGTTAGTTATCCCACATCGGTTGGATAAAATACCCGGGAGTTTGTATATATGGGCTTGGACAAACCTATAAAAATTGTTCGTCAGCGCATGTTTTATTCTAAAACCTAGCTAGACCACATACTACACGGTAGTAGATCAAACAACCATGCATCCTCAAACTTCATCTTCTGGATCTATACTATCTCGCCCACCATCGAAAGGTCACCAACTTCTAATGGCGCCACAAGGGACTGGATAGCACGCTCCATTTTCCTAGAGACACCAATGCTCACCATATTCGATGGCTAGTGAGAAGTATCATGGTCATGATGCACGCAATTGTCGAGACAAGGCGGGTTTGAGCGACCTGCATGATATCGAATTAAGTACATGTCATAACAAGGGCTGGCTGCGGAATAAATCACGTTTCAAGTCGTGTTTAATTTATTGTGTATTTCAAATAAAACGCGAAAACTAATATTTGAGAACAGTATAGATCAGCACGTGGAGTCGTAGACAGATACTTAGTTCTTTGTTTCCAGAGATTTTACCAACCAATTAATTAGATATAACATTACTTCCCGGAATCTCAAATATGTCTAAAGAGCCAAGCTTCTGTTAGTGAGCATGCTTCAACTAAAATTCAACATATTGATCAAGAAATGTCAATATTTCTCATTTTAAACCAGGATCCTGGATTACATAAATGACAAGTCTTCTAAATTCTCCTGAAAACAGTAACATCTAGCTCTATCCCTGCTTAGAATGATCAGGTAATCCATAATCATTACCAGTTAACTTTTCCTTTTTCAAAATCAACATTCAAAGATATGGATCATGGATGATCTTACAGATAGTGACAATGTACTGGTAGCACAAATAGTTGACTATGTTTTTTTTTTTCCTTACAAAAGATGAAAACAGTGACATTTGGTGAATGTTGATTTTTTATGTTTCATTTTCTCCTATATCATGTACCACATCAACTGAATAACATGAACCATTGAATATTTTTTATGTACATCATCTAGTTTATGATATAACATCAAAATGCTATGAAATCTGACCATATAAATAGAGATCGATTTCGATTTTTAAGTGTTATGATACAAATTGAAATATCAATGTAATTAAAGAAAAATAAATTATTAAACAAGACAACTTAAAATCTTAAAGAGGATTCAAAAGGACAAGAATAGAATCCAAAGCATAACCGAATCACATCCATGCAAGATTTTCAAATCGTAAATTAGGATAAAAAGGGAACCTCCATTTATGACTTCTGGTGATCAAATACTTATCTCTCCATTAGCATTATTTCTAATTATTTGAAAACATTATCATAGGTGGGCTCATCCAATATACTTATGTAGGACTTATTAGGAAAGTTTATGGTTTTTTAAAATAGAATTTAGTTTGATCTTGAATGATCATTGCGATGTAACGGCCACGCGTGGACGTACGCATGATCATGTTATTTTCTTTTATATTTTAGCAATACTATTTCAATTTTTGTCTCAAAATCAATATATAACATTTAGTTCTAAGCAATTGTAGAAATTGGGAGAATGATCAAAAGTACCGTAGTATAAGTTGGTATTTTTGGTTTCATTGGAGTCCGTAAGATATGAGATGTATTTTGTTTAACAACAAAACAAGTAAGGTCGTATGTGACCGTACATCTGTGTTTATCAGAATTAAGTGTTATGTGAAATGTTACAACATTTC
>NW_027360244.1:0-733 GCF_012295235.1 Primulina huaijiensis
ACTTAAGCGCAGACCCTCGTCCACGTGGAGCGTCCGCGCTTACAAAGAGCGGATGTAAACGCGGATTAAAGTACTTTTGAAAAAATAATTTTTTTGTATGCGCGGACGCTCGTCCACGTGTAGCGTCCGCGCTTACAAAGTGCGGATTAAAGTACTTTTGAAAAATAATTTTTTTTGAATCATTTTTGAAAGTTTTTTTATTTTAAATTAATTATAAAAAAAACTTTTTGTAAGCGCGGATTAAAATATTTTTGAAAAATAATTTTTTTTTGAATCATTTTTGAAATTTTTTATTTTAAGTTAATTATAAAAAAAACCCTTTGTTACAGAGTTATAATTGGAGCCGAGACATCGTCCAAATAGATCTTGTGTCAGTTCGGCGAAGATTGTTGTGGGTCAACAATTTTCCTCGGCCGTAATTCTCTGGTTAAATGAAATTATTTCTACAATAAAAACATTTATTAATTACTACAAAATATAAGAGGCGATGTCACAAAGTTGGATTATTCTATATCGTACCTGAATATTTAATTTTTCATATGATGTGATTAAATGTTAGCTCTTGGATCATCAACGTACGTATATTCCTTCCAAAAAAATGAGCGATCTTCATGACATGATTTGATGGTTTTAAAATAAGGAGAAAAACAATCTCAATATAACATAAACTAAAGTCGCAAAGTTATAGGAACAGTTAATAGAAGGTCTGTGTCAGCAGAAACCATAGTGTTCA
>NW_027360245.1:0-698 GCF_012295235.1 Primulina huaijiensis
ATATCTTCCTGCATGGGGTGTTGAAATAATGTTACTTAAGCTGGTTGCTTTATGCTTTTTTTGCTTTATGGATTGTTTTCGATAGAATAATGTATAGTGTGATGGCCATCCACACATTGATTGAGATAACAAAAGCGCAATAAATTAAAGACTAAGGAAACTTTCGTGGGAATTTCTTTGCGAACGAAAAATACAAATTTTAGTTAAAAAAAAAGAAATTAATTCTATTATAAGTTGGGTATAGTTTATAATTTTTATATTCACTCGTCTCCTAGAAACAATTAGAGCAACCTTATCATCCACAAATTTGATTGAGATGACAAACGTTATATTATATTCTCGTTGCTAGCTAATGGAATAAAAACGTATCGAATTCTCAAACAATTTTTTTTTTTAGAAAAATAAAACATATTCTATATATTGCATGGTTTTTCAATCTCAAGTATAAAGTAATTATTGATATTTCAAAATCAAGTATATATAAATGTTCCGCAATACATCCACTTGATTTCTTTTTTCAAATGACATAGTATATGTTTTCCTTTCCAAAATAATATTTGCAATTCATGTTGTGTACACACACGCAAAATTATAAAAATATACATTCTTACAACAAATATACCATGAATTCCTATATAAACATAACTCTATATATGTATATACACGTATACAGTATATACATATATAGTATACGTGTA
>NW_027360246.1:0-473 GCF_012295235.1 Primulina huaijiensis
ATAGTCTCGCAAATCGTCAAAGGAACCAGATAAAGCCGAATCGGCGCCGGTTTGAGGTTTGCGCTTGCCAGAGACATCTTCGTAGCCAGACGTCGTCGTACTGACAGGCACAGAGGTGTACTGACCCTTATATTGCAGACTCCAGAGAGCGTCAACCTTCGGTGTAACGCCTGCAAGCCAATCTTTCTTTCCCTTGTCGGCAGACCATTCTTGCTCGGCCCAGGCCCACTTAGAGGTTGGATCCATAACCATAGCGGCGTAATAGGCCGGCGACTCGTCACAGAGGTTGTAGTATTTCTCCAGCGCGGTCCATGAACGATCACAAGCTTCAGTTAAGTGCTTATCTTCAGCGTCTTGCGTCGACGCATATCGATCTTGATAGAAAGTGCCCGATTGCGAAATGCGAGTATGGAGGTAATCGAGGTTCTTAACGTATTGCGAGAGGTCTTGCCCGTATCCTTGGGTATCGATTG
>NW_027360247.1:0-5081 GCF_012295235.1 Primulina huaijiensis
CACCGCATACGCGGTTCGGTTATTTTTTTGCCAAGAACCGCACCACCTAAACCACTTGTCATAATATTTGGTCTAAGCTTATAATAATTTGTAAAAAAACATATCAATTAAAGAAGTCGTCATTCATTATATATCAACTCTGTTCAAAATTATTACTCCTACAAAAAAAACTTATCTTCTTCTTAATTATTTTTCATATTAATATTTTATTAGAGTATTTATTTCTTTTACAACAATATTTTGTTTGAAGTTTAAAAGTAAAAAAAAAAAGAAGATAAAATAGTGTAAATTTCGTTTTTGTTGTGAGTGTGTTGTGTTGTTAGATTATTAACTTAATTTTGAATCTTGATTATTGTTTTATCTAGTTTTATCTTTCTATGATTTGAACAATATTTTATTTTTAAAGACACTATATTGTTGTTGTTTTCAAATAAATTAGAATTATGTTCTAATATTTTTCATTAAAAAACCGTAAACCGACCGCAACCGCCTGAAACCGCTCAAAACCGTAAGACTAATTCTACATGTAAAACTGTGATTATTTTTTTAAAATATTAACCGACCACATATAGCAATTCGGTTTGACTTTTTTTAAAAAAAAACCGCAAAACTGTGCTAGTGATCACCCCTATCTAGGAGCGTTGATTCAATGATTGGTCTTGTAAGCTCGATTACTTACTCGCGTGCTTTTATTTTTATTTTTGTGAAAAACCTACTTTTATTTTAGTTATGGATTAATAAATTTTTTTTGTCAGTTAAAAAAAATTATTTAAAAAGTAAATTTAAAAAATATAAGATTGCACTGACACGATTGCTAGTATAATTCAATTAGCAATTGCAGTGAAGCGATTTCTATTATATATTTTTTTGGGAATGAATTATATAATTATTAGGTGATCGTGGCTGTTTCAAAAAAAAAAGGCAGAAACAGAGAAATTTATCCAACTTGAGGCCACCGACCAGGTAATCTCTCGCTCTAATCTCTCGCTCTCTCTCTGGTTTTTCCATTTGTTTTATCTTTCAATCATTTTCTAGTTGTTTCGGTAGGTATTAATTGGCGGATTTGCGGTATTTTTAGACGTCATGCTGTTATTTGATGTATCGCAGTCAGATTTTGATCCAGAAAAGGAAATCTGACTTGCTCGTGTGCATACGAATTTATTGGCCTTTTGTTTGATTTTTATTGTGTAATTTGATGTGACTTAGGGATTGTTGCGAAGAGACGGGAGTATGTTGGGGATTATAAGGCAAAGAGTCGCCTGCAAAGGCAACCTTGCTCCTGTGGTAAAAAATGGCAGCTTCTTTGTTTCTTGATTTGATTGTGTTATTGATTCGGTTGTATGTTTCATTTTTTGTGTTTGGTTGGGAAGAGTTTGGAGCAAGGGATTCGAGTGGTTGCATCCAAGGCCTTTTCTTCCTCCGCAAAGGAGGTAATCAGTATTATATTTCTGTAATACTTTACCTAGTTCTTAAATTTAATTATGATTAGTTCTTCCTGTTATGAGATTTACCTTCCCTGGGTATTTGTGATGTGTAGTTATGGTAAATGATCCTGTATCACTCACTCTCTCCTGCAGATGACAGTGCGTGAAGCTTTAAATTCGGCGCTTGATGAAGAAATGTCTGCTGATCCCAAAGTCTTTTTAATGGGAGAAGAGGTATCATAGAAGTTTGATAGGGTTTTTGAGACCGAACAGACCATTTTATACCGATTGGATTGGTTTTTGGATTCCTTAATGCTTTGTGGATTGCTTTTTGGATTCCTTAATGCTTTGTTGACTTGTTTAATGGTTTTATGCAGGTTGGTGAGTATCAGGGTGCATATAAGGTGAGTCTTTGTACGAGCTACTTGATAGTTGATACTCTCTGATGAGACGGTATGTTGATCTAGTTTTTGTTTTACAATGGTTTGTATTAGATATCCAAAGGTCTTTTGGGCAAATACGGTCCTGAGAGGGTTATTGACACTCCCATTACCGAGGTTGGTTTTATCTGTACTTCTAAGAATTTTTAGAATTGAATTGAGCGGCAAAACCTGGAATTCTCAACTGGGCTCATTGTTGCAGGCGGGATTTACTGGTATTGGAGTTGGTGCAGCATATTATGGTCTAAGGCCTGTGATTGAGTTTATGACTTTTAACTTCTCAATGCAGGTTATAGTTCTTCCCCCGTTGCTATATTTGGCTAGGCTGATTTTAAAATTTAAAATACTCTATTGAATTCTGGATCATTGATCTAAATTCCATCTCTGAGGTTACAACTGCTTGTTGTCGGTGGTAACTTGTGGGTTTTCTTGGCTATTGTTCCTGTGTGCGTGTAGGATTGTATACTGATTCTCTGTATGTGTTTCTAATATCCATCATCTAGCTAATGTAGCTCTAAATTGTGACTTGTCTATTCTGTTCAACTGGTAAATAACAAGCGAAACCTAAAAAAAATTTAACCCATGGAGACACATTTTATATTTCTGACTTTTGGTTATGTTACCTCTTAATGATAAATTGTGTCAAAACAACATTGACATGGATTTTAGGGGAAAATTTACTTTAAGACATCCAGGATCTAGAGGAAAAGAACATTTTTTTATTGCACTTTTTATTGATGAATGCTAGTATCAGCTATAAATCAATTTATGCGCTTCAAAAGTAGAAGGGGAATTTAATTCCTTTGATGATCCAATTCATCAATAGATGAACTAAAGAGTGTTTCTACGAGATGATATGTTTGTTTCGCTATTACCTTTTTAATGTGCGGGGAGGTGGTAGTAGGGAAAAGGTTTTCTGGATCTTTTTTAAACATGGCAATATCCGTGAACCGAAGCAATTTTATCTGAATTCTTTATTTAAGAAGCTTACTTTGGAAGCATGTGGAGGTTATGAGCTTTAATTTTTTTCAGGCTATTGACCACATCATTAATTCTGCTGCAAAATCAAATTACATGTCTGCTGGTCAGATGTCTGTGCCTATTGTTTTCAGAGGCCCAAACGGTGCTGCTGCTGGTGTTGGTGCTCAACATTCTCAGGTACGAACTAGAATATGTTCTAACACAACCTTGCTATGCGGTGCATATGGTATTCATGACATTTTGTATTTTAAAGCCTTTGTTAGTATGTTTTAGCATGAGAGTAGTTTTAGGTGACTGTATGTAACTTCACCTCCTAGACCAAGGAGTTAACTTTGGATCAAGTTTATCTTCTGGTGCTGAAGTGAGAGGGAAAATACTACGAACCCCCACTTCACATCTCCCTGCTGGCTGACTCTATGTTGGACCAATTAACATTATCAAAGAAAGAAAATAAAAAGGCTAACCAGAATAGTTCGCCCAAGGTGATCAGTAAATAATGTTTCCTCAGACCTGTAAAGTCTAACCCCTTATTATTTCGTTTTTATTTTTGTAATTAATCTTAGAGGGAGTGGAAGAGGATCATTTACTGCTGTGATTATGGAAAAACTTTTCCCAATTTCCCAACTTCTGTAGCATTATGTGTAGGAATCATCATTAACTGAATAAACTGTGACGGTATCTCCTGCTGATGAGTCGGAACATGGAGGGGAAGATCTTTTATGAAGCCCCCTTGAAAATATCCTTCTTCAAAAGAAGACAGAAATGACTTCTTTTAGGGCTGCAAACTTAAGTTGGAAATGTGTAGTGTGAATCAGCACCTTGCCAGGTTAAATATTCCTGGATTGCTTAAAGCAGCGTTGTTACCCCTTTAATGAAGGGTGGGAAGAATCTCCATCTGAATTTAAATGATATTTTCATTATTGTCTTCTGAGCATTAACCTATGCTGCTAGAACTTGAGCCTGCAAAGTAGTTGCTGTGTGATAAACATAGCATTGCTTATTGTGTTTAAATGTTGCAGTGCTTCCTGAGCTGTGATACCAGTAGTTTCTTTCCCACCGCGAACAGGGATTTATGAAGGATTTTTTTTGTTGCACATTTGCATTTAACTCGTAAATGAAATTTATGTGATAAATGGATTGTTCGTAGTTGATTTGACGCTTCCATTATTATCTGATTTGGGAAGAAATCTTGCTACACTATACCCAGTTACCGTTCCATCTCTGAACTTACGCATCCTTTCAGTGCTATGCAGCATGGTATGGTTCATGTCCAGGATTAAAGGTTCTGGCACCATACTCTTCAGAAGATGCTCGAGGTCTACTTAAAGCTGCCATCAGGGATCCTGACCCTGTTGTATTCCTAGAAAATGAATTGCTGTGAGTAGTATTACATCGATGCTTGTGATTTTAGCATCTGTATCAATCTTAGTCTGTGTCTATTTATGTCATGGGATTATTTCTTTTCCAGATATGGTTCATCATTTCCTGTCTCAGCCGAAGTTCTTGATTCCAGTTTCTGCCTTCCTATTGGAAAAGCTAAGGTAAACCTCGACGCATCTTTATTGGCATCGCACACATGTATAATCCTGGCTCATCATATTTTTGACAGATCGAACGTGAAGGAAAGGATGTGACTATAACATGTTTCTCAAGGATGGTTGACTATTCGCTTCAGGTTGTCATTCTATTTGTGAATGAGCAAGTTGCAATTGATATATCATTTGCATTTGAATTGGACTTTGTGCTTTGGTTTACACAAAACCTGTGAAGATTTTGATTTCAAGTTTCAACACTAGTTAATGTTGTCTAGTTTTTTACCGCATTTGAGGCTAGAATGCCACGCACACTTCTATAATCAATAACTAAGAAGTTTGTAGATTTTTTCTGGACATATTTTTTTATGTCGACAAAACTAGAACTGTTTGTTTGATTGAATGCATCATGTTTGATGTGTTTTATGGTTTGCTAAAAAAATCTTAATTGGTTCGTACTTTAGCTGGTTCAGATAATAAATATTATTTGCCAATTTGCAATACTAGTCTGTTTGAATTTTGTATCTGGAATTGATCTTGCTCGAATCTGTATAGGCGGCTGATATTCTTGCAAAGGAAGGAATCAGGGCTGAGGTAAGTGAAAGAAATCCACTCGTGTCTTTATCTTGTGTAGTTGTTCTCTGAATTTTAGTTCTGTTTGTTCCTTTTGTTTTTGCAGGTGATAAATCTTCGGTCAATCCGCC
>NW_027360248.1:0-405 GCF_012295235.1 Primulina huaijiensis
GGTGGTCGGTGTGTACGGGTTACCTGGACTCTCTGCTTGTGCAGCAAAGATTTATCCGTCACGCTATTCCAGTGATTGGTTCGAGATTAGGAAGAACGTCTGTTGGCCGAGCTTGGTTTCCTCCGTTGTGTGCCCAAAGTGCTGGAATCCGTCGGAATAACAGGACGCTTTCGCCTCTAGCGGCGAGCCCCCGGGTTCGCCGTGTAAGGTGAACTTCGAAGCAAGTGTCATGATCCGACCCCTATGGCTCTGATGGTTCACCTGGGTTGTTGGGATCAGTGGCACCACGTTCGTTCTCTTGGTCACGGAGTACCTCGTGGGGACGAGGCATCATCGATCTCTATTTGCCCCAGAAAAAGAGTCCCACGCTTCGTGCGAAAGACAATGGGTGCTGCTTTGGCATTG
>NW_027360249.1:0-651 GCF_012295235.1 Primulina huaijiensis
ACCTAAAGCAAAAGGGATGCCAAGTATTATTCTGCAAATTCAAATATATTTGTGATTTTTTTTTCTTCTTTTTGGTTAATGGAGAGTACTTCATTAAGAATGAATTTGGGGCTCGAGTGCAAACTACGAAAAATAGTCAATATTTTGATTTGGAAATGAGTAAGAATTTTGAATTCTTCTTCTGATTTCCAGCCTTCTTTTCCTTGAAGGTGGAATTCAATTTCTCTGTTTCTTTTCATCCAGTTTGTCGACCAAGTCTTTCATTTTTGTTTGATAGAAAGGTGATTCGAGTTTGAGTTTTTCACCCTACAGAATAAGATTGACGGTAAGAAAAAGATAAGCTTAAAACATATTTCTCTCTTTTTAAGTGTCGAGTCTTTCACTCAAATTCGATAACTTTTGTTTTCAAAAGTTATTATCATCGAAAAACATAAATCTAATCATCGAACAAATTCTTTTTATTCGATTTTCTTGAAAGAGTTCAATTTTTTTATTCAGAAGACTAAACATCGATGGCAAATCATCAAGTATGCCTTGAGAAAATTTTAAAAGCACGTATTATTACATATATATTACACATAAAAGTTCACAATCATATCTATAATAATTATGATATATTATGAATGAATGAGTCTATAATTTCATCGTAAT
>NW_027360250.1:0-456 GCF_012295235.1 Primulina huaijiensis
TCTTTTTTGGGCGTAGGGGTCCATTTAGGTAGAGACATTAATTCGGGGAGGTGGGCTGCTCTCTTTCAGATTTATTACATCACACGTAATAATGGAAAAAATTTGTGTAAGATGGTTCCTTGAGACGGATCTCTTATTTGAGTTATCTATGAAAAAATATTATTTTTTATGCTAAGAGTATTATTTTTTATTGTGAATATCGGTAGGGTTGACCCGTCTCACAGATAAAGATTCGTAAAACCGTCTTACAAAAAACATACTCAATAACATATTGTTTTGATTTATTTTTCTAAATCATTATTATTACTGGCTATAGTCTGCATGCATGTGTTACGTGTTTGTATAATTTTTTTTACGTTTATTATTTTTTAGTTTGAAATTTTATTTTTTACTGTTACTTGTTTTATGAAACTATCCAGTTTTTATTTTTGTTGGATAAGATATCATATAAATAAT
>NW_027360251.1:0-874 GCF_012295235.1 Primulina huaijiensis
ATTTTCCTTTCAACATATCATATCATATTTCCTTTCATCATATACATATACGTTTCCATTTTTATTGAATTCAGATCCTCAATTGTGACTTTCATATTAACTATAGGTCGACGGATCCATCTACATATTACCACGGTACCGGGTGGCGGGGACATCAGCGATACTCTCACCCGTCAACTGAGCATTGGCCTTACATATCATCATATCATTGTATTAGTCACAATCAACTCACCTCCTTCAACTTTTCATATTTCCATCACTTATAAAAATTCGTGCATATATAAATCATTTTTCTTTTAAACCAAACATGCAACATGTCTTTTAGCATTAACGTTTCATCATAAAACTCCATAGACATATAACATAAATGTTTTAACATTTATTATAGCATTCAGGGCACTGTCAGGATGTCTAACATTTTTCAGGTGTAAAATGATTGTTTTGCCCCTGAAACTCTAACTTTCCTAATTTATCCTTAGACCTTAAAACGACGACCCAAATCATTCCAAACTTAACATAGCACCTTAAAATATGCCCCTAAATATTTCTTAGACATAAACTTAAGTTTCTTGACTAATTTCTCAATTCGTTTTTAAAATTATACGTACATTCCGGTTTTGACTCGTATGGACTCGAAACTTAACCAAACCTTATCAAAATTGAACCAAAGCTTATTAACACATAACCATACCATATACAACCCAATTCAAGCCCATGAAACCCTTGGACCAGCCTAGGACACCTACTAAACTTTTGTTCCTTTCTTTTCGAAAACCCTAGTTTACATATCATGAGTTTCTTCAAGCCTAAGCCCTAACCATCATGCCCCGCCCCTAACCATCGACCCTAGGACACTACTCAAGCCCTTGACAAC
>NW_027360252.1:0-506 GCF_012295235.1 Primulina huaijiensis
GCAAGAAGGCGTAAGATGATGTCGGCATGTGTTTGATTCCAAGTAGGAGGGGGCAAGAGATTTTCACATAAATCAGCAACAGCCGCTGGAGTCATTGGTGAAAGAGATTGTCCTGGGAGATCCCAAGAAGTCATGGTATCCTTCACACTAAAACACAAGAACAAAAGTCAGCAATGCCAATCTTTGAAAAAAATATAGTTATGGATCACAAATAAACTAGATACCAATAAACTAAATTTTGTTTTACTTTTACTTTTTTTTATTTTTTGCTAGAAAATCCACAATAAATTAAATTTGGTTCATGAAAATTAAAGTCTGATATTTAAAATTAATTCTCCTCAAATAGAGAGAAATATGTCACAGTAATGAAAAATATGCACAATCATAGCGCAAAACCTCTCAAATATGCACAATTATAGAACATGAACAATTATAGCACAAAAAGTATAGAGCAGAGCAACATCAGAGAGAGAATTCAGAACATTGTACTTAGAGAAGGTATCTTT
>NW_027360253.1:0-728 GCF_012295235.1 Primulina huaijiensis
TATAATTATTTTAAACTTTAAGATATCAAAGGAAAATTTAAATTATCATACATCATCCCTTCTCTCCCAAAAGATTACATAACCACTAACAATAGGATAATAATGCATACAATTGGGTTGGGTGCGGGCTGAACGGGCATATCATAATCTTAATCATGCACATCAAACACATGATAAGTGAATGATTAAAAATCAATCATCTCTTATCAAACACACCAAACAATGACTAAATATTAATGTAATTTATTGATTAATTGATAATTTTTAACCAAGAGTTCGGTAATATATATAGGTGCATTGTTTGTATGATTGTATCAAATGAAAAATCATTAAAATGAAAATTATCACTTATTTATTAAAGAATTTAATTTAATTGCTTTCACAATAAAATTTTAAATTGTTTTTTATAATTAATTTAGAATGGTTGATGTTGATCCGTTTGCCTTTTCCACCGGTTCAAGCTTTCTGGAAGCCGCCTCTCCCTACCCTAATCAGCTGCCCTCCTCTGCCCCTCGTGCGATTATCTCCGGTTGCTCCTCCTACAATGCCGTGCAGTCCATGTTTATTAATAAAGTTGTCAACGTCGCCTTAACCTCTCCCCGCAAACTAGTCGAGGTACTCATGCAAACGAGTGGAGGTACACAAAGTTCGAGCTCGTAATAGAGTCGAGCTCGAGTAATTAGTAAATTTACTTGAGTAGTTCGTGAGCTACTCGACAGTATATATTT
>NW_027360254.1:0-524 GCF_012295235.1 Primulina huaijiensis
ATATATAGTCTGCATGAATTTGTGGTACTAGATTTTCGATAATGTTGTATACTTTAACACAGAACATGGTACTTTATAAGCTAGATTGTGGTACAATAAACACGAACATGTGGTACACCTTAACATATACAATGACAATATCATATCGTGTATATCATTTGTCACAAACGTACGATACCATAACACTTATATTAAAAAAAGTTCAAATTAACTTTTACACAACTTCTATTGTTCTCATTGCGAATAAAAAGTTGATGATAAAAATATTTGAATTGTGGCAATAAGACATCAAAAGTTTATAAAATAGTTACAGATTGTTTGGTAATTTACGATAAGTGGTGAAACTAAAACTTAATTTTATATCTTATTTCGTATCACTGCATTAAATTTTCATATAATACATGATATAATTATTATTATTTGATAGAATAATGGTATTAATTAAATCTAAGTTGATATATAGTTTCCATGAATTTGTGGTATTAGATCTTCGATAATGTGGTACACTTTGAGACAAAACGTGG
>NW_027360255.1:0-13319 GCF_012295235.1 Primulina huaijiensis
TTGTAGCTTGTTTAATCCGACACCATCTTTGTCAGCCATGATTGTGAATAAATACAAACTAAGAGGGAATATTAGGAGCTTTAATTTAGGGGGAATGGGTTGCAGTGCAGGGGTGATTGCCATTGATTTAGCCAAGGATATGCTTCAAGTTCATGGGAATACATATGCGGTTGTGGTGAGCACTGAAAATATAACGCAGAACTGGTATTTCGGGAACAAGAAATCCATGTTGATACCAAATTGTTTGTTTCGAGTTGGGGGTTCGGCTGTTTTGTTGTCGAACATGAGTAAAGATAAGAGGAGGGCCAAGTACCAGCTTGTTCATCTGGTGAGGACTCATAAAGGTTCCGATGACAAGGCGTTTCGGTGTGTGTATCAGGAGCAGGATGATGCAGGGAAAACTGGTGTTTCTTTGTCCAAAGATCTTATGGCTATCGCTGGTGGGGCGCTCAAGACTAATATCACCACGTTGGGTCCTTTAGTACTACCGGTCAGTGAGCAACTTTTGTTCTTTGCAAAATTGATACTGAAGAAGTTTCTTAACAAGAATGTGAAGCCTTATATCCCAGATTTTAAGTTGGCATTTGATCATTTCTGCATACATGCTGGGGGAAGGGCTGTGATTGATGAGCTGGAGAAAAACCTGCAGTTGCTGCCGGTCCACGTGGAGGCTTCCAGGATGACACTGCACCGGTTTGGGAACACTTCTTCGAGCTCCATTTGGTATGAGCTGGCTTATATTGAAGCAAAAGGGAGGATTCGTAGGGGTCACAGAGTGTGGCAGATTGCCTTCGGAAGTGGTTTCAAATGTAATAGCGCAGTGTGGGAGGCGATTCGGAATGTTAAACCATCTAAAAATGGGCCTTGGGCAGATTGTATCGACAGGTACCCTGTAAAAGTAGTCTCTTAGCATATCAAACTATCATTTCGTTGTTTACAATAGGAGGCCCTCGTTTGGAATTTAAGTTTCGTTTTCTCCTAAGTTTGCGTTCTACTTAGTGACTTCTCAATCTTGTACTGTGGAAGAATTACTTAATCATCTGTTGAGGTAGCCAGTAATAAGTCTATTCTCATGTCTAACAGGCTTCTCTACGTTCTTAAAAAATTTCATGTTTACATTTTAGTCAGAATGTTGATTGAATTTACAGCAGTTAGTTTGACTTCATTTTCATGCAAAAAACCTCAAAAGTTTTTCAAACGTTGTCAAGAATGGATATTGTCATCCTTACATGTAGTCACTGAAGATGGTTAGAAATGTTCATCGGGTCATGAAAGTTGACTTTTCGTCACCACAAGATCAATCATGATTCATACATCCCATCATTTTACTCCAATATATGAACCGCATCCTTTTTTTATAAGACATCAGTCGAACCATGTATATCGGCTTTCCATTAGTCCAACGCATCTAATCTATATCACGAGCCAAGGAGAATAAACTTGGGACAACTCCCAATTCTGATACGAATTTGAAGATGAATCGAGCTTCTTAAGCAAGTATTCTCAATGAACTCGAAATCCTTGATCTTGGAGAAAGTGAACTCCATGTCTGTTCAAGATCACAGCTTATTATATATAATTTGGATTTGCTCAAGTTTTTATTTAGTTGACCATGTATGATCCCTGATTGAGATCTCATCCTATTTATTATTATTATTATTTATCATTTGAACTTTTTGTAGCTGTAGCTGTAGCTGTGGCTGTAGCTGTAGCTGGCACCAGCCAATTCTACATGGTGTGTTACACAAATTAGATTAGTATCCGACTGCATCATTGTTGTGGTCGTCCCATCCAATGTATGGCTGTTTTTAGATTTTAGCATGTGAAATTCTGTGAAGCCATTTTATTTTTTGTTGGCCACGATTTGACATGTAATTAGCTATTGCGTAGGATTCTAAGGCAATAATTGGTATCCAAATTCTTCTAAAAAAAATTTAAATTAACTAAGAAAGCATACTGTTATGTTTTATTTTTTATTTTAATTGACGTCATGTTTTATGTACTGTTGTCTATTGTTGTTGTTTTTTTTTTTTAATAATTGTTTTCTTTTCGTTTAACAAGGACAATTTTTTTTAAATTATTAATCGATTATTTTGACAAGGGAAGTCATTCACAAAACATATCGACCTCACTTGCTTGGACGGCAAACAGGCAAAGTAACAAAATATAATGAATTGCTAATATCAAATGTTATATTTTAATAATATTTTTAGAACTACTTAAATAAAAAATTTTGAGCCTGAATTTTATTCAATGATGATTAAAGATATAGCAATAACTTCATAATACTAAATGCGAACAAATTTATATTAAGAGCGCAGGGATTTGAAAAATAACAAGGGTCAAACATGTCTCCACAATTTATTTACCTAATGTGCTGAAATTTTTTAAAAAAAATATGAATAACTTATCTTACCATGGTTTCAAGAATCCAGGTTTCTTTATTCTCTTTTTTTACAGAAACAAAAAATTAATCGCACAACCGATTCATGTGGTCGATATTACGATCACCAACAAAAAAAGGGGTAATAACAAATGGGTAAATGTACCAGAATACAAAAATTCATCTAAAAGAGAACTGGATTTCTTCTAAGGTTTTTCCCTTGGTCTCGGGAACCCAAATTGCCACAAATGCCACACTCAAAACGCACATGACCATGTATATGGTGAAACTTCCTGTAAACGGGTTAGAAATTAGCCAAATCATATCTTTTCAGCATATAATTTGCGTACTGTGTGTTTAGTAGCATTGACAAGCAAATAGAGGAAAGGTCGGACAAACCTCCGCTGCTCCAAGCCAGTAATAACGGTGCGGTCATAGTAATGATCCAAGAGAAGAGCCAGTTCGCCAAAGTTGCCACACTCCCAGACAGACTTTTCACTTTCACCGGGAGAATCTATGGTAACCATATACAAGGTGAACATGTCAAGGTTTCTAAAACAGAGGCTTTTCTTTAACTAAGTGGCATTTGGACGGACTTTTGATCCAAATTTCATTTCGCATTCAAATATAAAATTGTTTGCTGTTTTTTTATAAAAAAAAAATGGCAGAGTACTTTCACAGTCTCACGGGGTAAAGGGCTTACTTTCAAACTGCTATCGGAGAACTTAACACTTGGAAAAAATTTATATTATATCAAACATAAGATACTTATTCAAGCTAATAACTTATCTAACCAAATTTGCCCATTAAAACAATTAATCTGCATCATAATATTCCAAACAATTCGGATAATGAAGTGGGTAGTACCTCAGACATTATAAGCCATGGAATTGGCCCCATCCCAAGTGAAAAAGACACAATCATCAACTACAATGTGGAAAAAGAGAGGCAAAAAAAATTATTTAACAAAGTAGAAAAACACGTGCAGATAAAAAGTCAAGAATCATTATTTGCATCTTTGACAAGACATACCAGCACCCCAACTACGGATAGAATTCCCAGTATGCCATAAAATGAAGAATCCTCTGCTACAATGCCCTTAAATTGCAAAAGTTTCAAAGATGATTGTACCAAGAATAAAAATCGAATAACAAGTATCTAAATGTCATCAATACCAACAACTCGTCCTCTGTTCTAAAAATAAGATAAACTAATTCATTACCTTAAGAAAAAATGAAACAGAAACAAGTAGAAGACTAAGAACCATGCCAGAAGATGATACCTGAACAAAAAAGTTATGTACCTGTCATGCAATCTAGTACATATAAACCTTATGATTATTTTATTTCTTCAACTTACGATTAGAAGAACCCTACGGCCAGTTCTGTCCATCAACCACGTAGCAACGGCAGTTGCAATCACCTAAACAATCCTGAATTTCAGATCTTTGAACGAGTTTGCGAATGCTCGCGCAAACTAAAATTAGCAAAAATATTTTCTAATCTTACCTGAATAATGCCCACGCCAACAGTCGCAGCATTGCTGGATGTGATTCCTGTTTATGCATAAAAAGCTCTTATATTTGAAAAAAGAAAAATTAAAACACACAAGATAAAAATGTATTATCCCCATGCACATGAAAAAATGGTGGTAGCTTTTACCCACCAGCGGATTCAAATATATTAGAAGAATAGAAGATGACGCCATTAATTCCAGATAGCTGCTGGAGAATGAGTAACCCAATTCCTATCTGTGGAAGATATGTAAAGGGGACTCGAGTAAGATTGTGCCAAACTTAAAATCAGGTTACAAACACAAGTATGGGAAAGTTCGGTAATAAATGGGTACCATCAGAGGTAACCAATATCTTCTTGATTTGAGTTCTGCGAAGTGGAGTGTCGTTCTTCTACTCGTTGAAGCTACAGACCTCTGCAAGAACCCAGAAAAAATGTATCGGGGTATAAAACATGTTCACAATCAAGAAAATGATTATATTGTCCTACGAATCAAAGGGGAATATTTTTTAAGAAATAATGTTGCAGAAGAAAATAAACCTGTTTTAGGACGAATAGAACTATTTGAGAAAATATACCTTGATCTCATTTACTTCAAGAGTAATATCGGCGTCAAAACCTCGAAGAACTTGCAAAGAGGCTTCAAAATCATCAGTCATTCCCATTTTAGCCTAATTTAAAAAAAATGATACGTTTTAGTACTTCAACTGAGCTAAAATAAACTTGATAAAATAAATCGTTTGTGGCCTCACCAACCACCGAGGAGATTCAGGGATGAAAAATAGGCCAGGTATCAATATCAGACAAGGTAATATTCCTGTGAACGGAGATGAAAAAATTAGTCACTGTCAGGAAACATTGTTGCAAACCTATTATCGCTTATGCAGAATTTTTTTCATCGTTTCAAAAGGTGAAAACTTAGAGTTTTAAGCAGTATTTTTGTACAAGCTTTTTTTGGAAATGAATCAATAATCTGACTTGCAAACATCATAACACGGATCAAAATTTTTAAAGGCCCGCATGATTAAAAAGACAAATTTAAGATGAACCCAACAAAATTACTCATTAAAAAAATGTCCTAGGAATGATCATCCCGACTTAAAAGAGAATCAAATAATAATTGTTTGCACGCCAAGGAATCTTAAAAATATCATATTAGGTGAATCGAAATAAATGACAGTTCAAAGTCATAGGTCCCAAAGAATTACCTAGAACCGCAAGCAATCTCCAATCAACAAGTAGTCCTAATAGATACGACAACAAGATTCCAATCGTCACAGAGAGCTAACAAATGAAAGCAGAATCAAGTCACAGATTTTAGTGAAAAGAACGCAATGAAAAATAGACAGTTCACTCAGCAAACCTGGTTCACGGAGCCAAGTGCCCCTCTTAAATTTTGAGGTGCTATCTCAGCTATATACACAGGCACCTATTTCAAATTAGGAGTCAGGAAAAGAACAATATTTTAAGTCTATTATGATTTTTTTGATGATATAATAGCTACAAAATGTTTTGTATTTACCGTGTAAGAGATAATACCCACACCAAAACCTTCCAACAATCTTCCCATGAAAAGAAATGAAATGTCCTAATGTAAAAAGAAAAAAAAGGATCAATTTAAATTGAAAAGATGAGTACGAAAGGCAAATAAAATGCTTCACAGAATGTAAGAAAGCCTCACTCTTGCAAATGATATTGCAAGCCATCCGATTATATTAGGTATGGCAGCGATCATTAACGACTGCAAATTAACAAAATATATGCTTTCAACATAAAACCAACACAATTACATAGCCATTGATAAAACTAATGAAATAGCTCGTACCCCCTTTCTCCCTATGTACTCAGCAATCTGGCCACTGGAAATTGCTCCAACCATAGCTCCCACATTTGACAAAGAACCAAATAAGGAGAACTGTTCCAATCATTTAGTTATTTTCAGAAATTACCAAGCCAAAGCAAGAAAAATCAACAATCACTAACTTGTGAGACTGTAAGGCCAAGATCTTTGGTAATGGCAGTCTGTGTTGGCGAAGAGTAACCACACTGCATATCCAAGAAATATCACGTAAATAATAATACTGCAAATTTTCATAAATTTCCGGTGCAAATAAGGATGTGAAAAGCCAAAAAAGAAATAATTTATATGAAATTCCACTCAATGAATCCTAACCCATAAAGTAAAATTAGAAAAAGAGATCGGATAAGATACCAGAAACTGATCCAAACTTAAAGAACAATGTGACCTCTGAAACTACCCAACATCAATTTCAAAAGTGAAAGAATATAGCTCAGCCGATAGTATAGGCAAATCTTTTTAAAAACTTAGTTTTACATTTGCAGGACATACAGATGGAGCGGATTTGAGTATATCTTAATTCAGTCCCACTTATATCTAAACCTTATCAAAACTGGATTCGAGTAAGTGGAACCACTACAAAGGTACAAAATTCCAAAAAAGCTACTCGATTTTCATGCATCTACCCCTGATAACATAAATGCCATCGAAATTCAGCACCATCAACTGAAAGAGTCGCAAACTTAATCTCAACACAGTCAAAATCAAGCCTAGTAAGTTGATTCCAGCACGATACAATCTTCCCACCAAAGACCATATGATGTTCCCAATTTAGCTCAAGTTCGAACCCACCCAATTCGATTAATACAAGCAAACATTCACTAGTTTCAAGTTCAAACCCACTTCTATTTGCAATCGAACAATATGTTAAACGAGTAAATCAAAGATCAATAAAGAAAAAGGGAAAACAGGAGAAGAAGAAAGTACAGTGAAACCAAACTGTATAGGACCCAAAGCCACGATCAAGACACAAGCCAAGACTGAGACGGAGTTATCTCGAATAGCTTGAGTAGAGCCCATCAAGCTGGACTGCCTCGAACCCATACGATACCAACTCCCCGTATGAAGAAACGGCTTCCTCAGATCCCCTCTTCCATCTTCACCATCCTCCCTGAAACTCATCTTTCCCCCGCTTTTTCTTTCCTATCTCTCTACTCGCTAAAGTTCGATCCAAGAAAATGAAAACCGGACCTCAGACGACTAAAGCTGAATCCAAGAAATAATGACACAATTTTAAAAATTAAAGTTCCTTCAAGGAAATAAAATCCCAAGTAAAAAACACTGATCAAGAATCGAACTTTTTGCGCTTATAATCAAGAAACTTTTTTTTTTCTTGAGTAAGATAGATTTGAAGAAGAGGACTTCCGAAATGGCAGAGATAAATAAAAATTTCATTGCTTGCTTAGATATAATACATTTCTTTTCTATTTAAACAAACGCAAATCTAAACAAATAGAATCGGGCGCTGTTTCTCACGTGTTAAACATGGACAATAATTTGAGGTAACTTTGGCCGGCTGCGTAAATTTTGGGTATTATTTTAGCACTAGCACTAGCACTAGCACTAGCACTAGTCTATCATTATTTTTAATATATTTGAAGATGTTATTTTTTAAAAAAAATATTAACCAAATATATTTGGAAATTTTAAAAAAAAATAGTGAACCAGATATATTTTTGTAACTATCTCTAGTCAATCATTATTTTTAATATACTTGATGATATTTCGTCGCCCCCTAAAATTGACATTAACGGACAGAGAATCAGATCCAAATCAAGAATAATCAGTAGCATCAAGATATTAAATTGTTAAAAATCAAGAACTAGTGGTACCCATATTTACCAAATCATTGTTGATTTCATAATTTAATGATAAATAGTTGTTTGTACATAAAATGACTTGGAGACATGATATTTTTTTTTCTTGCGAACAGGTCAGGACTTTGGATATCTTTCACACAAAACATGATTTTATTAAGATTTGATATTCATATCTAATTTAATCTAAAAATTAGTTTAAGAAAAAATATTGTTCAAATTCATATATACAATTCTCAAAGACTTAATCCAACCGACACGAGATATCTAACACACAACACTCACTCATAGGAATGAACAACTGGTTTACAAGACATTCTCGGATGGTTCATAAGACAGTCCAACACATAACGGTGGGCTGAACCAAGATCAGAACTTGACTGTCATAGCATGCTCATATTGAGATTTAAAACATAACTGGACCCCAAAAACTAGTTCAAGAAGAAAGATTGTCTAAATTCATATATATAACTCTCAATAAATTAATCTAAATAATAGAGTAATCCAACACATAAAAGTGAACTTGAGCTATTGTATCATGTTAAGACCGAGACTTGCACCTAATTCAATCTCAAATACTAACTCAAATAGAGAAGATTATACGAATTCATATGTAATTCTTAATTCAACATATTTTTAATTAACATGTAAAAAGTTCGAATGATAAAAATCTGATATCGCAGCTGGAGGATTCAATGGCCCCCTTTCTAATTATCGGAATAATAATCATGGAGACTACATACTTCGTGGTTGGTATGAGTTAATTGGTTTGATTTCCTAACGTCTCTCAACTTGAACTTAAAATAAACTAAAAATGAATGGGACAAAGCTACAAATCAGAATATAAATAATTGGAGAAAAAACCTTTGTTTTATCTTTTGAAAAACCATAATCATGTGCGTACAGTTACCACAAATATTTTTTTAGTATTTTATCATCAATTTTTTTAAAAATATAAAATAAAATAATGATAATGTGTCAAACATCTAATATGATAAAAATAATAAATAGTAGCAACCTATGCCTCGCGTGCACATATTTTAAACATAATTAATGTTTTTAAAATATTCAAGTTATTGATTATGATTAACAAATCATTTAATTATTTTTAGAATTTACTAAAATAGGTTGTTATAAAAAAAAAATTTATTGAATGAAAGAAGATGTATTTTTGTCAATCAATTAAATGATCAAGATAGTTATTCTAAGAGATTTATGCATGATTATATTGTATAGATTTTAACTAGAATGATATAAGAAAATAACTAGAATGATATAAGAAAATAATTAAAATTTTATGATTGAACAAGTGGCGCAAAAGTAAGGACTAAAATTGAAATTATTTTCCTATTTTCCACAAAATTATAATTTTTGGTATTGATTTCACACGAGCACGTGCATCACTTTGCTTATAATGAATTTTTTCCCGGTGTTAATATTTATTGAAAATTTTTCGTACTTATGTTTTCCTTTCATTCGTCGATCGGAGCAACCAATTATTTAATATATTAAAGAATGAGATTTGACTCAGTAAAAAATTGGTTTATCATAGGTTAGAAGAGAGCATATTGAATTACAAAAATCATGGCCATAAGCGGGCTCGTATAAAACATTTGAGAGTTGAACCCTTTTGCCAAGTTTCCAGCAGTTGTCGTGTAAAATCGTGCTGGGCCAAACGTACTGGGCTAAGGGTTACCTATCTTCATCAGTCCAGGGCCCACTCCGCAAATTTGAGATGCGTTCTTTCTGGCCTTTCAACGGCCCATCCATATAATGTTAGACGAGCAGTGTGTGTGTGTGTGTGTGTGTGTGTGTGTGTATATATATATATAGACTTTAGAGACGTGTATTATATTAAGCCAATACACAATCACGCAGGGGCGGAGCCACCCTTGGGCTAGGGTGGGCTCCAGCCCCACCTACTTTTTTATATAAAAAAAAATTAATAATTTTATATTTTATATTTTTTCGGTCCATATTAAAATTAAAATTAAAACAAATTTTTTATAAGTTTTATTTTTTTTAATTTTTTTAGTCTCATGTTTAAAAATTAAAAATAAAACAATTTCCATAAATCATAACTCATTACTGTTTATGAGTTGTTTATTTTCGTATGCTATGAAATTATACAACTTTAAGATAAAAAAATTCAACGACTCTAAAATTATATTGAATATTTAGACTTGATTATTCAAGTTGCAATAATATTATCTTATGATGCATATGAATTTTGGAATTTGAATTTTTACCCAAAAAATCTATTGTTGCATATTTTCGGAATAATAATCAATTGGTTGAAATGTATAATGATTATTGATGTGCAATTATTATTGGACTTGTTTTGTGATTTTTCAATTTATAATAACCGAAAATTGAATAAGTATGAAATTTGAAAAATAATTCTTTGTTATAAAATTGATTGAATTTTTCTAGTTAAGTAACTAAGAGAATGAAGAAAATAAAACTGTCAAGTTATTTTTAAACCAAAGAACATATATCAAAAAATAACGAGCAAACATCAATTATATTACAGTCTATGAGTGAATAAAATATCGATTTCAACAAAAATAATAGATCGAAATGAATTAATTTCAAAATTTGGTTCGGTGTTGAGGTACAATAATTGTCCCTACTGATAGAGCGATCGAATAAAGTTTACAAGGATATAAATATTATAATGTCTAATAAAATTTATTATACAATAGTACTATATTTAGAAATATTTTTTAATAAATAAAATTTAAATTTATTTAATATAATTTTTATATTGCAATTTTTATTTAAAACATGATTATTTTAAAAAAAAATTCTAAAATTTCGGTTGATTGTGTTACTGATCGAAATAATCGATTTTTTCGATTTGGTTTGTTAGGTTTTCGCAGTAAAGTTCGGTCGGTTCGGTTTGTTAGAAAAAAGTCCAGTTAATTCAATTTTAAAATATTCGGTTCAATTATCTGAATCTATTATCGTTTAACACATGATGGAGCCAGCCCCAGGTATTTAAGAATCCTGGCTCCGCCCCTGCAATCACGTATACAGAAAACAAGACGAAAAATTATCGCTCATCAACAATCCTATTCGAGATATGAGACCGAGTATAGAACCAAAATATAAACAACGCGACTCGATCTATATTCTATTTTCGCTTGGTCGGGATGTAGCTACGATAAGAATTCTATCCCATATTAAATATTGGGTAGAAAATGTGATCCATACATTTCTTTGAATCTGCATAGATATAGTGTTTGTTTGAAAGGAAGCAATCCATGTTATGCTATCAGACAAGTTTTCAAATTGCGTGCAGAGGTTGAGATTTGTTCTCTTGCCTAGCTAGCTACCATTACCAAGTTCCAAAGCATAGCAATTATTATTTTAAGCTACTTTTTATGAAATTTATTATTTGTTTTCTACTTTAAATTATCAAAGTCACACGTTTTTATACTTTTATTTATATATATGTGTGTGTAAAACTGTAAAAGTACACAAATCTCTGATAATATACTCTCAAATGAAGAAGAGAAATTAAACTAAAATAATAATATATGAAAAATATATCATAATGCGGGTAAATACAAAGGAATCTTAATAATAATATTTGACAGAAGAGAGGAAAAGACATTACTCGGGGAAAGCATGGAGAGTCTGCCATAGTTGCAGAGATCACGCACAATAAGAACAATAATAACCTAATCTCGATTGAGTATACGTCACATTAGAATATGTACTTTTGGTTTTTATTTTATATAAAATAATAAATCGATAATTTCATTTTAAAACAAAAAAATATGGTCTATCGATATTTTTATTTTGTTTTATATTAATATAATCGATTAATAATCTTATACAAATACAACAAGAAAATTTCCGGAGTAAGATCCACTCTCTCCTCCTAATCTGACACCTCACCCCATACAATCCAATCAATCACGCTAACCCTACTGTTTTCAATTGACCATGTTTCCATGATAATCCGTGTACCGCAGTTAACTCTTTTGAATTATTTTTTTAAGTGATTTTGGGGTAATCTAGTGATCGGAAGTAGCATTCTCGACGTCGATTCGGTCAAAGGCACGGGTCATTGCAGATAACTGGATTATTGGAATCATCCGGTTAATTCTACGAATACAAAATTAGATATTTTTATTGGGTTAATTATATTTTTCCATGATTATAAAATAAATTTACTAACTTTGAAAATTATATATCACTTATTTATGTCAAAATTATATTTACACTCTTTAATTTTTAAAACTAAATATATATAACTCCTCAGAATTTTTATATATCTTACAATTACCACATTTTGTTCATAATATTAATGATTATGGATGTACAAAAATTTAATTTAAGAAAAAAAGTAAAGAAAATGAATATAAAAATAAATTTAAAACAAACTCAAAATATTACTGTTTACACGATGTATTTCAAAACTAAAATCAATAAAACCAAATCAAAATAAAGTTATGATTTAGTTTGTGCTTTTATTTAAATTTTTTTTTTTTTAACTTTTCACTTAAATACGTTAACAATAAAAACAAAATGAACTCATTTCTTGAATACTCATATATGATGAGTAAATATAAGATTGATATGTATATGTAATTTTTATAGTTAAATAATGTAAATGTAAGTTTGACATAAACTTGAGATGAGGTTTACATAATTTTTATGTTAGTTGAGATTTTTGGTAATTATGATAAACCTCAAAAGAATAATGAGTAGGTATCTTGTGAGACGGTCTCACGAATATTTATTTGTTAGACGGGTCAACCCTACCGATATTCACAACAAAAGAGAAAATATTTTTTCATGGATGACCCAAATAAGATATCCATCTCACAAAATATTAATCGTGAAACCGTCTCACACAAGTTTTTGCCAAGAAGTATATATAATTATTCTTAATTTTTTTTATTGGGTCATTGGTTTAAATAAACACTCACCGGTTTTTTTGGGTACTTAATTATGGGTCATGACTATCTGGTAAATCGAATGACTCATACCAAAATGCCATCCTGTTCTATGATTTAACCATCGGTCCAATATCCGATTTTGAAAACTATGGATGAAACTAATTCAACACAATATCCATGTAAATTTTTTGTAAATAATGGCAGTCAAAGATTTTACCATGAAAATCAAGTCTATCTTTGTTTATATGTCAAATGGACCAAATACAATTCGTATTGTACGCTATGCTCTGCTTAGTTATTGTTTTTGTATGTGACTTATATGTAATATAACGATCTCACAAATTTACCACAATAAATAAATTTTTATTTTTATAAATTTAATTAGCAGAACCAAGCTCTAAAATTTCATTTGGCTATATGAGAAACCGTTTAATAATATCATTTATTTATAACTAGATCTTTTGTATAACAATCTCACGAGTCGGATTGACCCGAAACTTAAAAAATACTTTTCACTTAATCAATATATGTTGCATAATATTTTTTGTAACATAACAAACAAAAACTATGTATTTACAATGAAAAATAATAAATTTGAAAAAAAAATAAAATTTTTAACTCAACTAATCGTATATTACATAATAAATATTCATAACATAACTAACAAAAAATTGATAATTTTACAGTAAAAATAATATTTTTATAATTCCACTAAAAAAGTATCACATTTTGTTATGACAATAAGCAATACAAAAAAATATCAAGAAAAATACAATCAACATATATTATAAAACAAAACACAAAAGATATACTATCAAAGTTGAACAACACAAA
>NW_027360256.1:0-2396 GCF_012295235.1 Primulina huaijiensis
GGAGTATTAAGTGTAAGAAGACACTGTTTGAAACTGAGATTATTTTATTGATTAAGATTTGTTTATAGTTATGCACCAAAAGATAGATTTCAAGATATGTTTGAATTTAATTATTTAACGATATTTTACTTATGTTTGAATTTAATTATTTAACGAAATTTTACTTCTGTTTGAATTATATTATTTCAAAATTACGTCAAATTTGGTCTATATTTCTCGACTTTATGACAAGGGAAATTTCCCACATTACATATTATTCCATTTAAAGTAAAAAAAAACAAAAATTATATATGTGGAAAATGGAAATTACTTTAGAAATCACCAGGATTCTTCATTTTTTTGACAAATTGAAAGGTCATAAAATTCGAGCCCCGCTCTTGATTAGATAGAATCTACTCATTTAAAATAAAAGATCAATCGCATACCCTACTTATTTGAAAATCTCGATATTTCTAAAACTCCCGAGGAAAAATGATTTGTTAACTCACATGTTTTCAAGTCTTGAGTACAAAAACTCTTATTCTTATATGTTTTCAGGATACATGTGCTCAAAATTTGAAAACGAGAGAAGTTAATGAATTTTTTTTCATTGGAGGTTTTCAGCAAACTCTTGATTTCATACGATAATGCATGCAATTAACCTTAAAATAAATTTTCGTTCAAGAGATAATATTGAAGTACAATTTAATTTAATTTTTATCTTCCCGTTGACAATTAATTAGTTAAAAGTAGGTCTATTGTGATACTGTCTCACGAATCTTTATCTGTGAGACGGGTCAACCCTACCGATATTCACAATAAAAAGTAATACTCTTAGCATAAAAAGTAATACTTTTTCATGGATGACCCAAATAAGATATCCGTATCACAAAATACAACCCGTGAGACCGTCTCACACAAGTTTTTGCCAATAGTTAATAACCAATGTTATCTATTTCATAGATGAATTTTATAAATAAATAATGGAGTGTGATTAATAAGAATTGGAATGTAATTAACATCACTTTGTAGTTGATGGATGAAGAATTGATATCTGACAAGGTCCTTCATAATAGAACAAAAAATTCAGGGTGTTTTTTTTTAATTCCACAGTCAATTGTTTTTAATTAATCGATACTATTTTATAAGACGAAAATACAATTGAAAATATTATTTTAAGAATAAAAATTACTCCTCATGACCCAATATTCACTAATTTTTTTGTCCAAACCAAATCCAATTAACACGAAAAAGATGAATTATCGCGCACGAAAGATGTTCGAGTTAGTAGAAAATGTGAAAGTTTGATCAATAGTAGAAGTTCGATTCCACTTACCAACATTTTCTTTGACGAATCTATTATACATGATTTGCTTAACATTGTNTTAAAAAAAACCGGACAGAGGAACGTTCATAAAAAATATAAAATATAATTAAAATAATACAAAATACGTGAGGCCCGCGTGTCAGCAAATCAGCAACGGTTTCTATAAAGCTGTCGCTAATAACGACGGTATTTCATAAACCGTCGCTAATTGTCCAATTTTTTTAAAAAAATAAACTGACACAAGGGCGTTGAAAGAAAAGAATTTTGGACTTTTAAGAGTAACATTTGGGGGATGATAATTACGTTAATCAATTTTACTTTCCAAGAAGATACCTCCAAATTCCGACATCGCCCTTTACAATGAAGTGTCCAAATAAAATAATAATAGTAATACTATTATTATTATTATTATTGTCATTATCGTCATCGAGTCGGTTACAAAAAGTTAGGCTAGTAATTCGCATTTAGTAGCCAACCAATAAAAGGAAGAGCAACCATTTTTGAAATGCAAAAAAAATTTGTGAGACGGTTCATGAGTCAATTTTATAAGATAAATCTTTTATTTGTGTTATTTATTAAAAAAATATTACTTTTTATGTCAAAAGTATTACTTTTGATTATAAATATAGGCACGTTGACCCGTCTCACGAATAAAGATCCGTGAGACTGTCTCACAAGAGACATACTCAACCAATCATGTAAATAAATTGGTTGATTTTGTGTCACAATGCAAATAGAAACCACCCTAGCTAGGGTAATTTTTAATCATGATTTCTATAAGATTCAAAAACTTTTCATGTGTCCGCCATATATGATTGTCATGAAACCATAAGGATATTCTCAGTACATTTGGTGGTTTTTTATTTTGTTTTATGTAGATATGTCAAAATCAGACACGACCGACGAATTCGAAACGGTTCAACCCTAAAAAAATCAGGTTTGGGTTCGGGGTTTTCGGGTTCGGGTCAGATCAGGTTGGACCCGATAGCTAACCCCAAAAAAATGATCAGGTGGGGTTGGGTTCGGGTTGACCCCAGTTGATCCAAAAATTTTAATTTTTTTAAAAAAATATAATTAATAAATATTGTCT
>NW_027360257.1:0-203 GCF_012295235.1 Primulina huaijiensis
TAATATGACGTCGTTTATCTTTACGTGTCAAGCCTTACCCATCGACGTTAAACTTTAATGGACGGTCGCCATGAGTTCCCTCAATAATATGAGCAGAAATCATGGGTGTTCCACGTAGTTCACATCACCATGTCAATTGATGTCACAGCTTTCCGGTCTCCAGGGCCCCCTCAATAATATGAGCCGAGCCCCGAACACGGGTA
>NW_027360258.1:0-511 GCF_012295235.1 Primulina huaijiensis
AATAGAAATCTGACATATCTAAACTAAATTTAATCTAAATCTAAATAATCATATAAGTTGTGACGTCCGGGGTTAAAGAGGGTGGTGAGTAATCGTCGGTACATGAGGTTGTACAGATAATGAGCGGCTCTTGACAGATTTTTATGCGAAGAGAACATGAATGAACCGATCTCACATCGGAATGAGAGAGATTCCAAAACTTTTCAAATATGAGACTGTGCAGTTGAGAAGTGTTTAAAGATTTGATAGATACTACTCATATTAAGAAGGTACATTTTCTTGTCGGAATCCATCACATAAGAACTTCAATGTTAAGCGTGCTTAATTTGAGACGCTGGAAAGACTCATCTTTGTATAGTGAAAATAATCGTCGAATCCGAAACTCATATTGGTACATTGTTGAGACAGTCTTCGAATCCATACCATTACACAAGTGAGATTTAAATCTAAATCATAAAGATTTTGGAGTCTTACTCTTCTTACTAGACCAAGACATCATTAATGTTAATTT
>NW_027360259.1:0-526 GCF_012295235.1 Primulina huaijiensis
TATTGAAATGCAAAAATAGCTAAGATTTACATGTATTGTCCTTGAGTATATTTGAGTATGAAAAGAAACTGCTTCAATTTTCCTCAATATGTTTAGGTCAGACTTATCGGAATTTTTGTATATATAAATTTGGTGTCATTAGAATGATTACTTTGATATGACATATCACACCAAAATGTAACATAACATTCTATATAAATAGATATTTTATTTAATGTTTATATTAATACTTTTAATTTGTATCATCAATCTTTCTCCATATTTCTCTCAACTAACTCATATTTAAAAAAAATTATATATATTATATATATGCAACAAATAGTATATGTATATTATATTATATACTCACACTTTGTGTGTCACATTGTTAATATATGATAAATGTAGATACATGCTTTCCTCTTTTCCAAGATTCCGAGCGACAGTTGCACATTCACGGTTATTGAAACATAGGTATCTTGTGATATGATTTCACGGATCTTTATTTGTGAGATGAATTGACTCGATCCATATTTAAAAAAAAATA
>NW_027360260.1:0-778 GCF_012295235.1 Primulina huaijiensis
TAAGAATGTTTAACATTGACATGTTATTATATTGTTCGTTGATTTGATCATTTATTTCATACGAGGGAATCTTAAGAGGTAACGTTATTGATTTTTTTTAATTATATTTATTATTGTTCGTTGATTTATTGAACTAAATTTAATTGAATGAATTTTATTATTGACACAATTAATATTATGAAAATTAGCTTAATCTAATAATAACAACATATTTTGTACTAAAAAAATACATCGAGCGTCCTTCATCACTCATTCATCCTTAACACAAGTTTTTATTAAAAAATTACATTAGTAATACTAATGACAGTAATTTTAATATTTTTATTTATATTTATTAAATTTAGATAATAAAGATAATAATAGTATTAATTGTATACTAATTTTTGCATCCACGCTATTAATACATGTACTGTCGAGGCATGCAACTTTAAAATAATTATAAAGAGTCATTTATATTATTTTTTTTTTATAAAAAAGGTAAATGCATGTAACACATGCCAAGTAGGCGTGACTTTGCATTGCCTTTTTTTAAAAAATTTTTTTTAAGCCAATTTAGTAAAATATAGCAATAATAAGTCGTGGCTTACATTTAAAATATTTTTTTTAAAAAAAGTTTTCAATTCATGTCACGCTTATTAAATAGGCGTGACATGATTTTAAAGTTTAATAAAACAAATATTTCAATCCATGTCACACCTAAATAGACGTGACATGATTTTAAATTTTAATAAATAAAAATTATTTCAATTCATGTCACGCCTACTTCATTGGCGTGACA
>NW_027360261.1:0-513 GCF_012295235.1 Primulina huaijiensis
TTCCACGTGGCTGAATGTTATTTGGCCCATATATTTAAGGATACAACGTAAGTAATATGTATTTATTATTAAATAAAAAAGTGTATACATTTTCATTGGCCCACAAACAAATCGATTGAACTTTATTCTCAACATAATTTATTTATTTGCATTTTAATTCTTTCATTTTCCTTTTCTTTTTTTTTTTTTTTACAAAAAATCTCGTTTTGTTAGAAAACATAAATTTACTTAAAAATCGTCTCTTTTTATCAAAATAATGACAAGGAATCAAATCAAACTATACATACAATGATTAACAAGTGGTGGCATCGTGGCCATGCAAATTAATCAATCGACAAAAGCATCTCTGTTCACTGATATATCCAAATTTGGTTGAATTTCATTATCTAATGCATGGATTATGATTTGGTTCAAATTGGGACTAAAAGGCAATATATATCACCATTCTCAATCAATTTTAACCTTTTTAATTAATTAATGGGGATGAAGTGTAAATAAACAAATACAAAATAA
>NW_027360262.1:0-401 GCF_012295235.1 Primulina huaijiensis
GACCGGTATTGAGTCGGTTAAAAACCGGTTGGACCAGTTCACAAATTTTTTCTAAAATATAATTTTTGGTTATATGAATGATTATTTGGATTTTGAACTTTGTTAAAAATATTATTTTAGTTGTATTAGAGCTTGTTTTGAATTTTTTAAACTTCGAAAAATATATATTTTTATTATTTATATAAACATTTAAGATATTTAAAATTTAAAATATATTATTTTTATATGATATAACAGTATTTCGGTGATCTGACCGGCCGATTGAAATGGTTCGACCAATTGAACTGTTATTTGATAAATATACACACACTATTTTCTTCTATATTTTGATCGTACTGGAACTTGCAATAATAAGCAAAAATCCATTTATTTATTTAATCTATTTCATGACCGCAACAAAA
>NW_027360263.1:0-1633 GCF_012295235.1 Primulina huaijiensis
GGGGACTACTGATACGATGATAGCTGAAGGATTGATTAAGTCCATCGAGGTGATTTTCGCGTTCATGGAGTTGCAGGATGAAGACCGAGTTAGATGTGCCACTTTTTTGTTGACAGAGGACGCCAAGCTATGGTGAGAGAGCACGTTAGTGTCGGTGAATCTGCAGACTCTGTCATGGGATGGCTTTAAGGAGGTCTTTTATTCCAAGTACTTCACTGAGGAAGTACGATCCAGACTGACTAGGGAGTTTATGACGCTAAAATAGGGAGACAGCAGTGTAGCTGAGTTCGTGAGGAAGTTCGAGAGGGGGTATCACTTCGTGCCCCTAATTGCAAATGATGCCCGGGAGAAGCTAAGATATTTTATTGATGGGTTGCCGTGACGTTCGAGTTGCTAGTCCGACCACTTATGCAGTTGCCGTATCAAGAGTTGGCGGCAGAGCAGGACCAGAGAGACATTGAGGTCAATAGACAGAGCAAGAGGCCCTATCAGGCACCTCAACAGCAGCAACAGCAGCGACCCTAGTTTAAGAGGCCCTTCCAAGGTCAGCAGGGGAAGAGGCCATTTCAGGGACCGCCGAAAGACAAGGGTCCTGTTCCACAGCAGAAGGCTCCTCAGAGACCGGGTGAGTACCCTGTGTGCTCGAAGTGCAACCACCATCATCCGAGACAGTGTTTATATGGATCGGGAAAATGCTTCAAATGCGGAGCAAGTGACCACATGTTGAAGGACTGCCCACAGTGGAGGCAGCCGACCCAGGGAAGAGTGTTCGCCATGCATGCTCAGGAGGCGAACCCAGACACGACATTATTGATCGGTAAATTTATTTAATTAAGCATCGTATTATTTTACCATGCATGTCTTGAATTTGATTTGGGATCATTAGTGTGCTAGTTAGTACGTTTGGTGACTTTGTGTAGAAATTGTATACTATGCACGAGGTTGAGATTAGAAGTTTTGGGAAATAAGTTTTGTATTGTGCTAACATCTCTCAGGAAATATTTCTATTAAGAGAGTCGCCACAAAGGTCTTGATAGACTCAGGGGCCACTCACTCCTTTATCTCGGAAACGTTCGCTAATCATCTGGACGTCAAGTCTATTAGACTCGACATGAGCTATTCAGTGACAGTCTTATCAGGGGAAGAGTTATCAACTACTATTGTGATCAGAGATATCGACCTTGAACTACAGGGCCACTTAGTGTATGCCGATTTTTTATTGTGTTGTCAACGCCAGAATTTGATATCATTCTGGGAATGGATTGGCTGACAAAGAACAGAGTTCTTATTGATTTTCAGAAAAGGTCAGTGTTGGTAAGACCTTTGGGCATGGAGCAGTTTCTCTTTGAGCCAGATAGATAGAGAAGTTTCCCTCACATGATCTCATGCATGCAGGCTCGGAGACTTATTCACAAGGGTTGTTAGGCTTTCTTGGCCAGTATTGTTTCTGCACCTGACATACCAACTCCGTCCTTATCCGAGGTACCAGTAGTCAGAGATTTTCCTGACGTCACAGGCCTTCCACCATAGAGAGAAGTGGAGTTCGCAATTGATCTTATGCCAGGCACTGTGCCAATCTCGAAGGCAACGTACCGTTTAGCTCCAGCTGAGATGTTAGAGCTCAAGCAGCAGA
>NW_027360264.1:0-642 GCF_012295235.1 Primulina huaijiensis
TAATCGTCACATCATAATCTTTGACAAGCTCTAACCACCGCCTTTATCGCATATTGAGCTCTTTCTGGGAAAACAAATACTTTAAACTCTTGTGGTCCGTGAAAATTTCACACTTTTCGCCATATAAATAATGTCCCCAGATTTTCAGGGCGAAAACTACAGCTGCCAGTTCCAGGTCATGCGTAGGATAATTTTTCTCGTAGTCTTTCAACTGACAAGAAGCATAAGCTATAACCTTTCCACGTTGCATCAGCACTGCACCGAGGCCCTTCTTCGACGCATCAGTATAAACAACAAAGTCCTCTGAACCACTGGGCAATGCAAGTACCGGAGCTGTCGTCAACTTATCTTTCAACTCCTGGAATCCTCTTTGGCATTCATTGGACCACTCAAACTTCACAGTCTTCCTCGTCAAATTGGTTAATGGCAGGGCAATTTTGGAAAAATCTGAAATAAATCGACAATAATAACCCGCCAAACCAAGAAAATACAGTGGTAGGGATAGGCCACTTCTGTATCGCCTCTATTTTCGCTGGATCAACAGCTAACCCATCCTTCGAGATAACATGGCCTAAGAAAGAAATCTGCTCTAACCAAAACTCACATTTCTTCAACTTAGCATACAACCTCTTCTCCCTCAAC
>NW_027360265.1:0-760 GCF_012295235.1 Primulina huaijiensis
TACACACGTGCATACACATTTATAGCATATTATGAATAATGGATGAAGTGGATACACATAGCCAATAACTAAAAAAATGAATTCTATAAAAAAAAATTAAAATAATAATAATTATTATTATTATAATAGACGACTCTACAAAACTCAAGGGGACAAATGATATATATAATATTATATTAAGAGGTGAAATAGTGAAAAAAAATTTCATGTAGGTGCCTAAAACATAGTATTAAGAATATTTACTACTAAAATATGGTGTCTCAGTTTTTGTTGATTTCGAATTTGAGGACTAAGGTAACATAAAATGGAGTCTTAATGTTTACAAGATCAATTTTTTTATATGAAGTAATTAAGAAAATATTTTGATTTCTAAACTCTACGTTGCAAATATATTAGTATTGTTTTATTTCCATTAAAGTTTAAAATGTTACTTATATATATATGCCGTAAGTAAGAAATCCCCAAAAGTACAATGGTAAAATAGATATAATATAACATGTTAAATAGATATCTATATTGAGGATTGAAAATAGTAAGTCTATAATAAATATGAATAGATTTCAATTGAGTTGAGAATGAATAATAATAATCATGAACAGTTATTTAATTTCTGTGATTTAATAAATTGAATTTCATGATTATTTTGCAAGACTATAACAGTATGTAGTAAATACAATTTGGAATTATGAATTACAAAAATTTACTGAATCTCAAGTTTAATTAGATAAATCAAAAGAGTTATGGTTAAAGTTGTTTGAAT
>NW_027360266.1:0-611 GCF_012295235.1 Primulina huaijiensis
TTATTTGATTTAAATTAAAATAAGGATCAAAATATAATTATAAGAAATAATTAGGGACTATACTGCAGTTTTGATATATGAATTAAAAAAATAAACAGGGAAAAAGACCCAGGAATTGAACATACGACTTGATTAAAAACAAAGACTCTATCTACTGAATTACAGATTATTTACATTAAAGTTTTAACACTTTATTAATATATATAATTATTAAAACAGATCATGACATCAAAAATTAATTATTCTATGTGTCTCAAACTTATAATAATATAGTACAGATTTATATAGAAATATTAGTGGTTTTTTTTTTTTTTAAATAGCATATTACGCTTGTTGGTGATATCATGTTATATAAGCATTTGCATTTATTAAATTAATAAAAAGATGTACACACATATATATTAATTTTAATAACACATGGTAATAAAGTTATTTTATATCTGAGGCTGTCCGTGTATTTGTTTACTCATGTTTACCTTAGTTTGAATGTTATTTTTGTTTTATTTGTATAGCATTTGAGGAGGTCTTGACATAATCTCTTTTCTCGAGGTTTTTCTATTATATTCTTTTATGTTTTTATATAGGTTGAGATTTGCTAACCCCTTGTTGTT
>NW_027360267.1:0-487 GCF_012295235.1 Primulina huaijiensis
AGGTAATGTTAGTTAAGGAAGGATTAATAATGAATAACTGAAAATTGAATGGTGTTTTTTTTTTATTTCGAAACACACCCATTCCTTTCGACAGTAATACCATTTCTTACAATTGTAGGGTGATATATCGTATCGTACCGAAAATCATATATCATATATCGTTTTATAATGAAAAAAATCTTACATTTTAAAATTTTTATAAATTTATTGTTTTAAAATATTATATATTTTAAAATTATCGAATATTTTTTCGGTATTTCGATAATCCGGTATATGCCGAAAATTTTAAATTGCATACCGTTATCGTACCGAAAAACTCGGTATTGTTACCGTATCGAAATCTTCGGTATACCGATAATTCGATAAATTCGACATTTTTCGATACCATAATCTCGATATATCGAAAATCCGATATTTTTTCTCTTCTTTAATCACAATTACAAAACAAGTTAGCGCACTGTTTGGCGCATTTTGCTTTATCTCATCC
>NW_027360268.1:0-936 GCF_012295235.1 Primulina huaijiensis
CATAAAAAATGTAATTTCAAATTTAGAATAAAAATTTGAATTTTAAAATTATAAAATTAAAATGGAGCTACTTCATTTTCTACTTGTTTTTATTTAATGTCGACATAATTAAAACCTTAATTCAAATAATCTATATATATTATATATATAAAAGCAGAGTTTTTGCCAAAAATAGTAATTTCCCGCCAAAATGTCATTTCTAAAAAAAGAAAGATATCTTGAATATTGAAATATGTGTACTGCAATAAATGATAACTTCAATTATTACTCGCATTGATTATATCAATTCATTTAGTTCAAATTTGAATTTAATTTATTTTTATATTAATTCAAATATAATTTATGTATCATATATTTTTTATTTTTTTTACTTAAATTGAAACTAATCTCTATTGAAAACATAAACTACATTAAAATTTTTGTATTGATTATATCAATCAATTTAATTTGTGATATGATTTTGTGTTACTATGATATATTTAATTTTTATTACAAATGTATAAATAAATTTTAAATACAAATGATTGTAATGTTCAGCATCACTCATCTATATATATGTGCAGAGTTTTTGCAAAAATAATAATTTTCAGTCAAAATGTTATTTCTTAAAAAAAGATATATCATGAATATTGACATATGCGTACTGCAATAAATGATCACTTCAATTATTGCTTGCATTGATTATATCAATGTATTTAATTTAATTTTGAATTTAATTAATTTTTATATTAATTCAAATGTAATTTATGTATTATATATTTTTTATTTTTTTTATTCGAACTGAAACTAAGCTCTATTGAAAACATAAACTATATTAAAATTTTTTTGCATGGATTATATCAATCAATTTAATTACAAATTGTATAAATAAATTTAAAATACAAATGATTACAATGTTCAGTATCACTCATGAGGTAAATCATTCAAAAATACATT
>NW_027360269.1:0-268 GCF_012295235.1 Primulina huaijiensis
CCTGAACCACAAACAAGCCAAAACCGTGAGACACAAAGAAGAAGTAAAAAATTCTGTGCAGAAAATTTTGTGTAGTTGCTGTCAATATTTCGTTTTTACCTCATAAATCCTGAACATATAATGTTTAAAAATATTTATAGGACTTGATTGAAGAGCAAAGAAACAATATATACATGCCTGGAAATTTGTTTTGAAGAAAACAAATCAAAACGACGAATACGAACGGCGGAACGAAGTTGGATTTCTTTTCCTTGTTTCCTGCTGTAAT
>NW_027360270.1:0-9138 GCF_012295235.1 Primulina huaijiensis
GAGCACTGGTGCGCCCCATGGTGAGAAACTAGGGCGGATGAATTCCTTTTCTAGGAGCTCCTGAATCTGCTTCTTGAGCTCTAACATCTCAGCTGGAACTGAACGGTACGGTGCATCTGAGATTGGCACAGGGCCTGGCACAAAGTCAATGCAAAACTCCACCTCTCTCTCTGGTGGAAGGCCTGTGACGTCATCTGGAAAAACGTCAGGAAAATCTCTGACTACTGGTACATCAGATAATGACGGAGTGGGTGTGTCAGGCGCTGAAACAATGCCGGCCAAGAAAGCCTGACAACCCTTGTGAATGAGTCTCCGCGCCTGCAAGCAAGAGATCACGTGAGGGAAACTTCTCCATCTATCCGACTCAAAAAGAAACTGCTCCATGCCCAACGGCCTTACCAACACTGATATTTTCTAAAAGTCAATCAGAACTCAATTCATCGTTAGCCCGTCCATTCCCAAAATAATATCACTTCTCCATCTATCCGACTCAAAAAGAAACTGCTCCATGCCCAACGGCCTTACCAACACTGATATTTTCTGAAAGTCAATCAGAACTCTATTCATCGTTAGCCCGTCCACTCCCAAAATAATATGAAATTCTGGCATCGGCAACACAATCAGATCGGCATACACTAGGTGGCCCTGCAGTTCAAGATTGATATCTCTTACCACGCTAGTAGCTGATAACTCTTCCCCTGATGGGACTGCCACTGAATAGCTCACGTCGAGTCCAATAGACTTGACGTCTAGATAATTAGCGAACGTCTTCGAAATAAAAGAGTGTGTGGCCCCTGAATCTATCAAGGCCTTCGTTGCTACTCTCTTTATGAAAATATTTCCTGAGAGACATTGGCACAACACACAAAATTTATATCCCAAAATTCTAATCTTAATTTCATGCATAGCAGAAAAATTTCTATCCCAAGTCACCAAAATATTAACTAGCACACTAATAATCACAAAAAAAGTTCTAACATGCATAGCAAAATAATGTGATACTGAATTAAATAAGATACCATTCAATAGGGTCGTGTTTGGGTTCGTTTCCTCTGCCTGCATGGCGAACACTCTACCCTGGGTCGGCTGCCTCCACTGTGGGCAGTCTTTCAGAATATGATCGCTGGCATTTGAAGCATTTGCCCGATCACATTAAACACTGTTCAGGATGCTGGCGGTTGCACTTCGAGCACAATGGATACTCATCGGGCGTCGGAGGAGCCTTCTGCTGTGGAACAGGACCCTTGCCTCTCGGCGGTCCCTGAAAGGGCCTCTTCCCCTACTGACCCTGGAAGGGCCTCTTGAACTGGGGTCGCTGTTGTTGCTACTGCTGAGATGCCTGATAGGGCCTCTTGCCCCGCCTATCACTCTCGATGTCCCTTAGGTCCTTCTCTGCCGCCAAGGCTCTAGATACGGCAACGGCATAGGTAGTCGGACCAGCAACTCGAATGTCACGGCACAAGATCGGTCGCAACCCATCCATAAAATGCCTCAGCTTCTCTCGGGCACAAAGTGACTCCCCCTCTAAAACTTCCTGACAAACTCTGCAACATTGATGTCTCCTTATCGTAAAGTCATAAACTCCTTAGTCAGTCTGGATCGTACTTATCAAAGAAGTACTTGGAGTAGAAAACTTCGTTGAAATCATTCCACGTCAGTGTTTACAAGTTCACTGACACTGACGTATTTTTCACCATAGCCTGGCGTCTCCGGTCAGAAAGAATGTAGCACACCTGACCCTGCCTGCATCCTGCAGCTCCATACACGCAAAGATTACCTCGATGGACTTAATCCATCCTTCAGCTATAATCGGGTCAGTGGTCCCCTAGAACTCCTTTGGGTCCATTCTCTTGAACCTCTCATAAACTACCCCTGGCTTGGGCCTCGCCCCTGTGTCCACTGCAGCCTAGTTCCCCACAAACTGTGCAAAGAACTGAGTCATCCCTGCAAGCATCTGAGCCTGCATATCTGGGGGTGGACAAGAAGGAGTGACCCTATCGCCATCCCGAGCTTCCCTATTCTCATCGCCTAGTTCACACACAATCCTACGTCTGGGTGACATACTACTCCAAAATTTACACAACACGTAAACCCAACATGCATGGACATAAAATTAATATCATAGGATGCACGCAATTTGAATTTAAATATGCACATGCTGAAATCATGACTTGATGCTTACTACATGAAATAATTTAAAACCTTAAAACTTACTGACTTGAGGTGTGACTTCGCAACTGGCAGTAGGCATAACCCTTTACAAGAACACCGCTCTGATACCAACTGTAACGTACCGTACTTTTAAACTATTTAAAATTTACGAAAAAATTAAAATTTCTTAAATACGAAATAACATTTCAAATTTGCATTAAAATAACTTGCTCGTCTAAAAACATCTTCAATAAAAACAACCACAACCAAGTTTGCCAAAAGTAATAATCGTTTAAAACATCATAAACCACTTCATGAAAATCAGAGTATTTGAAACAACATGCATAAAAGTATTCATAAAAACATGGGCGGTCCTCGGGTTTAGCCTCCTGCGCAGTCCAAGCCAGCTCATTGGTCCCTACTCCTCGTCTCCTCAAAGTCATCCTCACCTTCATCGATCAAGTCTAGTGAGTCTAAAGACTCAACATGTATAAACTGGAGATAGCAAGTAATATATAATAAAACCACATGCATCTTTAAAGTAGGGCTTACATACTTGAAACTTGAACGTAATAGCATAAACATACTTGAAACTTGAACGTAGTAGCATAAACGTAGACGTGCCATCATCATAAAACTTTTTTTAAACATACTTGATCATACATAACATCATTTGGGTATAGATATGTTTCAAAGCAAGTGACTCATATGTAAATGTGCCTGATCAGACTAAACCACAGTACTGGGTTAGCAGGGAAAATCCACTACCACATACATGAGATCCCCGGTCATGCTTTACCGGATGGATTGGTACATGGTCATGCTTTACCGCTTTCCAATCCTGATCTAAACCCGATCATGTTTTACTGGGTGTATTTGTCCCTAGTCATGCTTTACCGCTTTCCAATCCGTAAATAATTGGTTACAAGACATTTAGCATACCTCAAAATCTTAATATATTTTCTTTTGCACGTCGAACATACTTACTTGGCGTTGAGGGATTATTTGGATCTAGTTTGGGACCACTGCTGCACGTACTAACATGAGTTCAAACACTTATCTTTCATAACTTAGACGTATTAGTCATGCTCACACCCAAAATGACAAATTTCCTTATGACGTTCTAAATCTCTCGGAACTTGACCATGTTTAATCATCGTACTAAATCAAGAAATCAAACCCCAAAACAATCCCTTAAAAAAAATAATTTTTTTTTATTGGAGGACACGGACCTCGTGTAAGGGTCTGGGTAGATGCTAGAATTTTGCATTTCGAAGGAAACAAGGGCACGGACCCCGTGTAAGGGTCCGGCTTCGGGTCCGTGTACCTACTGGAATTGCGCACCAATGGAATTCCCTACACTTGTGACTTAATCCTACTCACTCGATCATACGGACCGTGAACCAATACCTCAAAACCCATCCTAGAATGCTATGGCACTGATTTAAACTCAAACAAATGCCCCAAAACAACTACGCATCACAAACAACGTAACACAACCCGTGAACACGATAATTTAACACCAAAGCCTTTCCTACGACTTCTGATGCACCCAAGCACCATCGACACAAAAAGAAGTATCAAAACTCATCCCAACATCATACTCACAATACTTAAATGTAACAGCGATCACCCAAAGGTTCCCAGCGAAGCCTGAAACAATTAAACTTCAAGAACACGTCAAGAACATATTTTCGGAAAATTACAGTTTGAGCAGTTTCACGAACACGATCATAACTCACTCGTTTCTTGTCCAAAAATTACAAATTTACCGTCAAATCGAAGGTATCAAAAAGTACTAAGTTTTATATGTTAAAAGTTTTTCCAAAAAATTGACCAAAAAATTGCAGTTTTTAAAATGATAGTAAATTTCGAGTTTTAGATCCAAAAATCGTTTCAAAACCAATCCAACCAATTTTTGCTCAGAATTTTGCAGAAGATACACATGTTTTTCGTACAATAAATATGAAAATTATCACTATGACAAGATCGATGTGAAAAAGAAAGAATATACATGTCTTTTGTTATTTAAAATACCGAAAGGACGATACCGAAGCGGGAATGATACGAGGGTTGATCTGGGTTGAACGTGGCACGATTTTCTTGAAGAAAACTCAACAAAAATTGCTGGAAAAACTTAGAGGAGGGGGCGGCTACTGGGAGACTCAAGGAACCTTAAGTTTTCGTCTAAAAAAAATATGAAATGAAATTTGTATGTGTGTGTTGTGTGAATAGGCGTGTATGTGTGTGTGTTAGTGTTGTGTGTGCGTGAGTTTAGATAGTGGGGAGGGGCTCAGGGGGTTTAGTTAGGGAAAAATAAATGGCTTAATTAGATAATTATCAAGCTAATTAAGATACTAGCTCAATTAACAAGTTAATCAAAATGATAAACTAACACCCACTTTATTAAAATCCTCTAATTAAAATAAAATGCACAATTGCTAATCTTTAAAAGTTTTAAAATCCTAAAATCACTAAATAAATAAGTTAGGTTTTAAAATGCTAAAAACTTAATAAATCATTTAAAATACCTCAATCCTAACTTAAAATAAAATACCAAATTTTAAAATTGCCAAAATCGTCGCCGGTCTCTTTTCCTCGATCCTGCATCGAATAATCGTCTGAAACATGAAACTCAAGAAAACATTTAACGTGTATCGCATAACCATAAATAATTTAAAATAATTCAATTTCATAAATAATGCATCTCAAAAAAATCATTTTAAATTTGATTAAATAATTTAATAATTAAATAAATGAATAAGATTTACGTGTACTGATTTTGGGCTCTACATGCTGACTGGTTGACTTCAGTTCTATGTCATCTGCCATCAGGCACTTGACTTCTTCCTCATCGTCACTGGAGCTACTCAAGCTTTCAGGTTCTGACTCACTATCATATTCAGCCCACTTTGATTTGCTTTCCTCATCTAGAAGCACTTCATGCTTCTTTCTGTAAGCTTTCTTATCGTCTCTTGATCTTCTGTTGTGCTCGTGAGGTTTCTTCCCTTTCTCAGTTGAACCTCGACTCTCCTTCTTTGGTTTAAGACAGTCAGCAATGAAGTGACCAGTTTTGCCACAGTTGTAGCAAGCATTGGGTTCTTCCTTTGAGTGATTCTTCTGGTACTGTCTTTGGAAGTTTCCTTGGCTTCTTCTCATGAACCTTCCAAACATCTTGACAACCAATGACATTGCGTCATTACTCAGCTGATCAGCAGATTTGTCAACTAAACCAGTTGGTTCCATTTTGACAGCAGATAAGGCGGTTGTCGCAGCTGGTGTGGAAGGTTCTCTTTCTATGGTTTGCAGCTCGAATTCATATGCTTTTAANTAGTTTCATTTTGATATTATCAAATTTCTGAACGACAACTGATAGTTTGTTTTCTTTGGTTTACTCATTGCCTTCGCACAACTGGATCAGTTTCTCCCAAATTTCTTTGGCAGTTTTACACATCTTTATCTTGCTGAAAGTGATTTTATCCAGCGTTTTGTACAGTATGTCCTTAGCCACATTATCCAAATTGGCTTTTCTTTTATCTTCAGCTGTCCACTCATCTCTTGGCTTTTCAATGCGTTGAAGTGCCCCTTCAGTTAGGGCAACAGTCGTATTGGATTTCAATATCTTCATGGGTCCGTCAGTGATAACGTACCACATGTCATCGTCTTGTGCAGCTAAGTGAGCCTGCATTCTGATTTTCCATTCATCAAAATCTTCTCTGGAAAACATAAGAATTTTGTTGAATGAAGACATGATGATCAGTTTGGTGTATAAGAATATTTAGGGACAAGATTCAACTGCTCTGATACCACTTGATAGGATCGGTTAATAGCTGAAAGTGTGTTAGAAGGGGGTTGAATAAACACTAGAAGATTTTCTCAGCTTCTTCGAATATTGAGTCAGTTTAGTGATAAACTGAAACTCGAGAATCTCGTCAGTCAATATCATTTGGTTAACAAGAAATTTTGCGGAAGTAAATCAACTGATCTCTGTAAGATCGATTTTTACAACAGCAACTATGTGCTAGAGGATCTGAATATAGCCTGAATACTATTAGATAAAACAGTAAGTGTGAGCTTTGATTCTTTGATAATTTCAGCAGAGTGATAGCAGGCAAATCGTAGTGTCTCATATTTTTTCAGTTGCTCTTCTCTGCTATTTATAGGCTTCTCTTCCAACGGTAACAATAAATATATTTGAATCTTTTCTATCCGTTTTTTGATATGTCAATATTCTTCTGACATTCGTAAACTGCAGCTTTTCTGAAATATGGCACTCCCATTATAAGTTGCAGTTTGTTTTGTATTGTTGTCGGTTGGATGTCCTTGTTGTTGACGTGTACAGTTGAGAGATCAGTTGATAAGCAACAGCTGATAGGCTAACAACTGTTTGTAGCAACTGATCAGTCAGTTGTCTGCGTAGCTAAGTCTCGCTTGTTCAGTTGCCTTAGATTTTCTTCACATTAATCTTTAGTTAAGACAATTTCAGTTAAGACAATTTCAGTTAAGACAATTAGTTAGTACACGTATTTTGATCATATACCACCAGTCTTTTCGATCAGTTAGTTCGATCTAATAAACAAACAGTTTGTCAAACCACCAAAATTTAGTTTCCAACACACTACGTGATTTGGACTCTATTCTTTGATAGTTTACATTTTTTTTATTTGCACACACATCACATAAATAATTTCATGATGAAACTAAATAAAACTAAAAAAATAGAGAAAAATAATTAGAAATCAGTATTAAAAATGAGATAAAATTCAAAATCATATTAATTTTTATTAAAAAATAAATTATCAGATAAATACATAATCTGTAATTTGAAATTTTATAAAATATTTACTTATTAACAGTTGAACACGTGATTTTGAAAACACTACTACAAATATCATTTTATATAACAAATTGTCATCAATACTAGTTTAGGGTATTTTTATCTCAACAAAAAATGTAAAATTTATCATACTTATTAAAATCATACAAAAAAAATTTGATTTATCACAACACATTATATCTCCTTATCTTGAATTTTTTCATCAATCCAATTAGTTATCATATCCTACACTTGGACAATCCCACCGTTTCTTTTTGGTCATCCCAATTCTCCCTGAAGATGAGAATTTTGTACCGCTGAAGAGTAAAATTTAGAAGCACAACACATCCAAAAATACTAGGCGGAATAAGAAGCACTGAATGTAAAGCAACATATTTAAACAAAACCTGTAATGGTTTCTGGAACTCCAACACTTTTGAGGGTAAACGATTTACAACTGCGTCATCCCAATGCAAGCTAAGCCGACATAGTTATAGCCCAATAAATCGTAATTTAGAGAAGTTCACGTTTTGTTAGTGTATTTGCAATTGTTAAATAACACAAGGAAACTTAGTTTTGCATTTTGTTAATTAGATTAATATAGATCGATAGAATATATTGATAGATTAGGGAATCTCGTCAAAAACATGACTTAAGAATTGAAATTCAATCATTAGAAGAAAATTAAGGGATATGTGAACTGATATCCTAACAATTGTTAATTTATTATTTTAGTTTATATTATTTATATTGTGTTTGATTCATTTTGTTATCTCAATATTAATTTAGTTGAATAATTAATTCACTTACATTATAATTAACTAAAGAATTGTATTTGAGGTAAATTTTTCTGATCAATCTCTGTGAAAAACGATACTTGTACTTTGTACACTATATTATAATTTGACTCGTGCATTTGCGATTCATTCGAGCGTGAATTTTGATATTATTTTTTCCATGGATTCTTAGTTCAAGAAAAGCTCGATCACTTTTCTTTAAAAAAATTCGCTTTGTCTAGATATATGTCGTTATTTGGTTGGATTTTGTGTTCTTGTTCATTGATTATGTTTTTTTTACCTTTCCATCAAGTTTTTTTTAAGAATTAGGGTTTCGATTTTGTCAATTAGAAGTGTTTTTATAAATTCTATTTTTATTTTAAAAAATTTGAGCAGTAAATTAAATAAAAGTTTGTGGCAGCTGATGTTGATTAAAGTTTTTCAATTTTTTGTTTCAGGTAGAATATAACTTTCGATTCTGTAATATAGTGATATTTTCTTTATTTTAAGAGTAAATTAACTACATTATATTTCGAATGATTTTTAATTATTTCATTTTATGATCTAACATAACATAAAGAAACACATACATTGTTTTTGTTGTGAGCAAACCGAGTATTTATGAGTGTTGGGACGAAGCACATACTCAAATTAAAAATTTAATGGCACTACCTATAGTTCTTATCAAGCAGGGACGAGACAATAAGATCTTTTGACTTGTATATGGATGAACAAGAACCAACAATTTTTTCCTCTACATCAAGTGCAAGGTGCATCTTGTTGTTGTGATTCAACATAAAATCTTGCGATCCGAAAAAAATGATGAATTTCAATGATTTGGTGTTAAAATTGGAAAATGAGAACCTCAAGCATGTATCAAAGGTTGCAAAGCTAACCGAGGAGATAATATAATAAGTGGAGCAAATAAAACAACAAGTGAAGTCGTTTTTGGTATTTTAAGGGCGTGATCGACACATTTCATGTCTAACGTTAATTTCAACTATTAAATTGTCGGAAGAACAACTAGGTCAAAATTTATAAGCATTTAGGACTAAACCGGGAATAACGAAAAATTAGGGACCAAACCAGGAAAGAGACCAAATATCTTGGACTGAACCGAGTTTTTTTCCCATTAATTTTAACCATTAAATTAAAATTAACGAAAAGATCAAGCCGGACAAAGTTTTGAAATGTTAAGGACTAAACTGAGAACGTCAAAATATATGGAACCGAACCGAGAAATGAGTCAACCATATGTATTGAATTGAGTCGTTCCCAGATATGTCTCATGGATTTAGAAGTGATTTTATAATGAATATGAAACAAAGCCTTTTTTTGACAAAATAATAATAGTGTTGAAAAATTATTTAAAAATGTGTTAAATATTTGTGTTGA
>NW_027360271.1:0-1672 GCF_012295235.1 Primulina huaijiensis
GGTCTGCAGTCAGCTGCCGCTATATGGAATACACTCCACAACGGGTGCTGATCCATTCTACTGGATGCGTGTAATTCTTGCCTCAAACCGGGGCACGGTGATGGAGCTGGGAATCACACCGATAGTGACATCTGGCATGGTTATGCAACTTTTGGCGGGTTCAAAGATCATTGAAGTTGACAACAATGTGCGAGAGGATCGAGCCCTTTTGTAAGTACTTGCATTTTAATAAATTCATTACACGCTGATACTGTGTTGAGTTCTTATGCTGAGAATTTCATCTTGAAATTTTACACTTAGTTTTTGTATAATTGTATTTAATCTTGAAGGTCGAAATTTTTGAAATTCAGAAATCTCTGAAATAGCATCTGGTGTGTTCCTTTCATGTATTTAGTTATGATGTCCAATATACCACTTAAGAGTTACATATTTCTGAAACTTGGCCCACTCTATCTTTCACTGAATCAAACTTTAACCTGTTTTTATTCTATGAAGTTTAGTGCAATTTATGGTATTTTTAGTAATGAATTACTGTTTTCCCTTGTCCAGAAATGGTGCACAGAAGCTGTTAGGCATCTTGATAGCAGTTGGTGAGGCAGTTGCATATGTTCTCTCGGGAATGTATGGCAGTGTTGGACAACTAGGGGTTGGGAATGCAATCCTCATAATCCTGCAACTGTGCTTTGCTGGAATCATTGTTATTTGCCTTGATGAACTTCTCCAGAAAGGATATGGTCTTGGATCTGGAATTTCTCTCTTTATAGCAACCAATATTTGGTAAGCGGGCATCGTTATTGATTCTGTATTCTTCTACGAAAAGGTATTTATTACGAGAAGGTATTTATTTATCTGAATTTTCTCTTCTAACAGTGAAAACATTATCTGGAAAGCCTTTAGTCCAACTACCATAAACAGTGGACGTGGAGCTGAATTTGAAGGTGCTGTTATTGCTTTATTCCACTTGTTGATTACTCGAACGGATAAGGTTCGTGCTCTGAGAGAGGCTTTCTACCGGCAGAATCTTCCTAATGTTACGAACTTACTCGCCACGGTCCTAATCTTCCTTATCGTCATATACTTCCAAGGGTTCCGTGTTGTTTTGCCTGTGAGGTCAAAGAATGCTCGTGGGCAACAGGGTTCTTATCCAATTAAGTTGTTCTACACTTCTAATATGCCAATAATTTTACAATCTGCACTTGTGTCCAATCTTTACTTTATTTCCCAGGTACATAACTACATTTCAGTGGTCAGCAATAGTCAAAATTGACGAGAGACCTACTTCTTTTTGCTATTGATGAGGCTAATGTGATTTGATTCTGTGCAGTTGCTTCATAGGAGGTACAGTGGAAATTTCCTTGTTAACCTTCTGGGAAAGTGGAAGGAGTCTGAATATTCTGGTCAATCTGTACCTGTTGGGGGCCTCGCTTATTACATAACTGCACCATCGAGGTCATCTAGATTTTTGCATTTTTTTTTGAATCCTCACATCCTCCTTGTTTCTGCTTTTTACTGTGTCGAGGAGCCTTACTTGGTTTACACTTTTATTTTTGACGACTTCTTACATGCCTAAAGATAATTCCTTCTGATTTGCAGCTTGTCAGATATATTATCAAATCCTTTCCATGGTTTATTTTATATCGTATTCATGCTGTCAGCATGTGCCTTGTTCTCG
>NW_027360272.1:0-378 GCF_012295235.1 Primulina huaijiensis
CATGAATTAGGTAGGACATAAAAAATTACACAATTAAACAAAAAACAAATAAAAGGTTAATAATTGTCTATTATATATAAGTTATTAATATCGACTTCTAAATATTGAATTTGATGAGACTATAGGCCGCTATTTACTAAAAAAATCAAAAGCTAATATTTGAATGAGCCACACTGGTTGACTGTTACACTGCAAAGTTAGTAGAGTAAAAAATGAAGGAGAAAATGAGAATAAAAATATTATAACGGACTAAGCAGAATGAAACTCATATATATAAGTATTTCACTTGGCATATGTAGTGAACTTACCTTATGTCTTGTTACTACACAAAGTGAAAATTCATACATAGAAGTGTCCTATATTTTCTTAATTTTTCTC
>NW_027360273.1:0-534 GCF_012295235.1 Primulina huaijiensis
TCATTAAGTTAGTTTTTGAAATTGAGTTAACTCCAAATTAATTTATAACAGTACAATATGATTTTAAAAAAGAGTGTTGGACTCTAAATTTAAGAACATTTGTTAAAACAAATCATGCTCCATTACGAAATTACGATTTGTTCTTTTATATGACTAAATCTTGCATTTTTTGAACTTTTATAATTTTATTATCGAGATTAGAACGACGTACCACTAACATAATTTTGTACCGCTCGTCTCCTAGAGACCGATAACTGTGATAATCCAAGAGTTGGGCATATTTCATTTCATCGACATTCATGTGAAGAAAACATCACAATTAAATAAACATGAATTCATATGTCACGAGTTAATTGAAAAATATATATATATAAAAAAAAAAGTTCACGAGATCAAGTCAAGAAAAATAAATTTCTAGCATTAATATGCCCCCTTTTCACTTCCAAAATTCTGCAAGAACTAGCAGTGGCTGTTTACACGAGGAACGCCGGGGACGATGCTTAGTCGTATGTAGAACTCGAAAGGAACAGCAAG
>NW_027360274.1:0-486 GCF_012295235.1 Primulina huaijiensis
AAGAAAATTAATCATGGAAAATGATTAATGTTTTTTCAAAAAAAATAAATAAATAAAATAAAACAAATTTCGTTTGAATAAATTGACTATGTTTTTCGATTATTGTAATAAGTGAACGTAGGTCTCTTGAATCTTCATCTGATTGATTAAATAAGTAACTTGTAAGAAAAACTTTTAAAATTACTCAAACATGCACAAATAAAGAATAGTTCTATTGTGAGACGATCTAATATATATATATTCGTGTAACGGATTGACCTGATACATCTTTGTCGTGAAAAGTAATATTTTGACACGAAAAATAATAAATTTTCATAATTTGGATCGGATCATAGTTATCTTTTATAGAATTAACCAGTGAGACCATATGAATGACAAATTTTTTTCCAATAAGGTGGGTCCACTTGTCATGATCGGAGCATGATTTCTCCACGTAACTCGAGCAAAACCAATTATTTAAAAACAAAAAACACTCGAACTAAACCA